>NW_003314331.1:8265-167221 GCF_000143415.4 Selaginella moellendorffii
AACCAGATAATTGAGAATCTGAAGCAAGAAAGAAACTATAATAGAGATTGCTACAGTTTTGAATGTAAAAATATCATTTTCTGAAAAAGAAATTTTTTTATGTTTAAAGAAATATTTGGTGATATATAAATCTAAAACATATAATACTTAAAGATATCTAAAATATAATATTATAATTAAGGATATACATAACTAAAAATAATTCCTTAGATTAATTTATATCTTTAAAATTAAAGTTTTCTACAATGTCAATCCTAGATTTTATGGTAGTCTCACATTTATATATTAATTTTATAATAGTATTTTAGAAATCAGTTGCTATAAATGTCTTATAAATCTATAATCAATTTTATTATAATTAAAAAAGTATTTAAGTATAATTATATTTTTCTTGTATATGAAAATATGAGATATAATGTTTTAATTTTAATTGTTATGTTCATTTAAAGCTGCATAAAATACAATTCATTATACAAGAAATTGAAAAAGTATGGATGATTAAAATTAATAATAACACTTTTATTACAAATGATAAGCTTAATACAGAAATGATTGTTTTTTAAAAAGGAAACACAAAATAAAATTATAATATTTTTTAAATATTATTATAGTATTAAAAGTATCATATAAAAACTATTATAATCTTATAATACAAATAGTAAGTTTAAGTATGTAAGTTACTATTACCTATATACTCGGTAACTTTAATGTCGAAGATATTAACTATTTTAAAATTAAAATTAAAATTAAAATATTTATTTTATTATATATTTATTTTAATATGAAACAATATTAAATATATTACTATATAAAAATATAATAATAATACTATTTAAGTA
The DNA here is from genome assembly GCF_000143415.4 of Selaginella moellendorffii. Lineage (NCBI taxonomy): Eukaryota > Viridiplantae > Streptophyta > Lycopodiopsida > Selaginellales > Selaginellaceae > Selaginella > Selaginella moellendorffii. The sequence goes on from NW_003314331.1 coordinate 9,105, forward strand.
GTAATGTGCTTTAATATTTCTTATAGTTATAAAGTTTTGTATTTTATATAGTTATTAAAATTATATACTTTTTGTTTTATATACTTGCAAATGTTGTCTTTGCAATAGTGCCAATAATATTCATGTATCTCATTGTAAAAGAATCTTAATTCAAACTTGATAATTTTTAAAAAGCACATGGTACAGATTTATATCCTATCGTATTTAAAATTCTGACAAACCTATTTATTCTAGCACGTTATATTTGTTTATAATCATGTTCTTCTTTAGATAATTTATGTTTTTTATAATTTAATTATTTTTTATTTTTTATTTTTTATTTTTTAGATTTTTAGCTATATATGATTTAGAATCCATTTTATAAAGACAATCTTATAAAAAATTGTTACAAGTTTCAAACTTTAATAAAGCTTTTGAGATCATAACTTCCATAAGATTTTATAATCATAACTACTAGCATGATATGACTAATTATAATAATGAACTGGAAGCATGTTGGTGATGGAGTGCTCCCTAAAAAGTCTCACAAGTCATGGAGCATAATAAGTGGCTTCAAATTTTGCAGTGGAATCATCTAGGAAGCAAATGACACAAGAGTGATGTCAGGCATTTGTGCTCTTAATTTCGTTAGTTACTTTAAGAGTGTGTTCTTGGTGATTGTTTTAGTCCCTTTGGGACATGGGGTAATGTATATATACATTTATCAAGCATAATCTTTGATTTCTATGGCCAATGGCTATAGGTGTTCAGAAAAAACTATAAGTTCGGAACAGGCAACGTAAAAAAGAGACAGACCATTCTAGTATTGTTAGTCGCAGGTGTATTTTATGGATAACCAGATTTGGTAATTCTATCTCTGTCACAGACACGAACTTTAAGTATGCTGCGATCAAGATTAGTTCTCAGTTTAAGAAAGTTCTTCCCAGCTGTTGAGACTTTACGCGAAAAATCTTATAGAGCACTAAGAAAGTCACGAGGAAAGAACTCGTTAAAATCTAAATAGATTTTGAAGGATCCAGAAAGGGCTTGATCTAATAACTTGCAGTGAAATATGACCATGGTAGGCTGTACCAGAGGTTAGAAAGAAAAATCAAACAAACGAAGCTATAAGGAAGAAACTTACCTACCTGATTCTTTGCGCCACGCAAACGAGGAAAAAAATTAGCTCATTTGTTACGAGATACAAGATAACAGCTACCAAAGCCAGTTCTCGTCAGTCCTGTTGCATGTTCGCTGGACGAAGCTGCCCGGAAGGATCAGGATCCCAAAAGCGAATACAGAGCCTGTGGCGTGTTGGTATCTGGTTATAAAACACATCAAAAGTCGGGGCACAGAAGACAAATCTTAAACACTGAACATAAACAACGTTTTATGAAGGCCAACCAGACAAGTTTTCACCTGAAGCTAGAGGATAAAATAGCTATGCCGAAGCAATCGAGCTTCTATTAACAGCTTGGTTTTCGAGGTAAAAATCTTGCTAGCTGCAAGAAACACAAACAGTAGGCCTTTGAAGATAATGAAGTATGAAACCACGCACCTTTGAATGTACTTCTTTGGCTGGTCCAAAAAAAAACAAATTCATCATCTTTTCGCATAGGACAGCCCAAGTTTTAGACCTGCACGTCGAGCTGTTAGAACTTCCAAGTGTCCATGTACAAACCAAAACTATTCGTTCAAATCATCATAATTTCGCCAAGAAGATGTCTTACTCTCTTTCTCCTGCAAATACGTCAAAGAGCAGTAGAAAAAACCAAAGCTCACATACTCGAGAATCACGTTGTAAATATGAGTCACGACATTTCCGGAAAGCCTCGTCCTTGCTCCCATAGCGGCATCAAGCGGAAGGATGTTGTAGTGCTTAATGTCCTTCTTGGTCACATCAGAGTTCATAGCTTGCATCTGCACAAAAAGAAAACTATTTGCGAAAACTTAAACAACAAAAAGAAACAATACTTTACATCCGCTCCGTCTTGCCTTGTTACAGAGATGAGTACGTCAAACAAAATATAAACTGTCTGATAAGCTTTCGCACCTGTTAATCCAAATCACATCAAAACTTAATTGTATTTAAATTCATCCGATGATCGGCCTCCAAAGCCGTGCTCCTAATAGTTTTGGTAGAAGTGTTGCATCTCCCGCGTGGACACTTCTATACGATGGGATGTTGCAGGCTCTCTGTGCCGCAATAGAGAGCTCCTTTGACAGCCAGTTCCATGGTATGACTGCGCTCCAGATAGATCAAGGCATCGATCTTGGGCAACGTTCGGGTTGCTAACCGGATCAAAGACGCACAGGTTGACAGGCAACGATAACAACACCTTACACGGTTTGTCTTCAAATCTCGCAAAAGTAAAAGAAAACTGTGAGCTAACGAGAGCGAAGCAATCACAGGAGGATTTATCGGCTATAACAACATACTCTGACGGTCTCGTGTAGTCTCAAAGGATCCTTCTTCGCCGTTTGTCCAGTTTATCCTGTACAGCTACAACACCGAGCAAGGTAAAAACCTGCAGAGCACGAGTGAGAAGCAAAGTAAAACAAGAAAACTTCCTTGTGGGATTTCCTGGCGACATAGACGTGTCTGTAACTTATACCTTGTCCGGCGAAAAAGAGCTGAGGGTGGAGCTAGTCGCGTCCACCAGGAACAAGATGACACCAGTGAGCTTGGTTCATCACAGCTACTGGTCGGCCACTCCCTGATGTATTTTGCTCTTGTGCAAATTTCTCTCTAGCTATTCTTTTTTTATTTTTTTGCTTCCTGCTGCTTCTGTGTTCTTTGCATTGGCAAACGGCTCCTGAACAGGAAGGGAAACACAAAAATCCAGACCTTCCCCCGTGGCGGATTCCTCGACCAGTCGAAGAAGGATCTATAGAACCGGCCTACCAAGCCACGACAATGTCGATAAGCAAAGATCGCTACACAAAACTTACAAAGACAAGCCATTGCTCACGGCGATAGACTGTCGGATCTCTAGTCCGATAGATGGATCCAAAACTTGCAGCATTCGTGAACTCCTCTCGCCGAGGTGCCATTCTAGCGCCAAAACCCCAGGGTTCATAAACTCCTCGTCAGCATCCACACTGGCATTACACGTAACAAGTGGTAAGTGACGCGTTTGTCCGCGTAAGCTTGTTAAGAGTAACTGCTAATGGTTAAAGGTTGCTAAAAGCTACAGACTTGCAACAAAAAGACAAAGCTTCCGCATCTTCGCGGGACATGAAAGTCCCTGAACAACGCGCTGCTTTGCTACATCCAGCTCCGAATCTTATCACGACATAGCTCGGCTAGTGAGAAGTCCTCGGCAGCCGGCGGGAAAAGGCCATCCTTGCTGCGCTTCGTCTTTGTCTCCAGGCCAAGCCTGCGTGTGATTTCTTTGTGGATGTCCCACAGCACCGGTGGCTCGTACCCCTCCATCGTGGGAAGGACTACCCTGCTATGCCCGACATATTGTGTATAAGCTCGCCACATCGTTGTGTCTGGTGGCTAGCTACATCGTAATCTTCTGGCCGCATGTGCATAACCATCTCACCCTTGATTTCTTCCCTGCGTTTCAACACCAACACTTTATAAATGGAGTCTTTGAATCAGATATACTCTTTACCACATAATGTCCTGGGTTTGGGTCCTGAGCGTGTGCTCGATCACGGAAGGGGTGCGCTCCTTGCAGAAGGCATCCAGCAAAACCTTGCAAGAAAAGCATGGCAATCAGCTCACCAACAAGTTCGTAACACAATCCGATATACCTCCTCCTCCTCCTCCTCTGCAGCATCTAGCGTACCGAGCCGGCCATCTAAACAAGCTCCAATATGTCAAGAAAGAGAAAAGAAAGCTCGATCGAGGCACAGGAACTTACACGTCAAGTTGTGGTCGTAATAGATCCGGAGGTCGTGACGCGCGAGCCAGATGCGAGCGTGCTGCTTGCAGTTCCAGATGGCGTGGTGGTGTGGCAGCACGGACAGCGGTGGCCTCTCGGTGACGAGCGATCGCAGCAGCTTGTTGTTCTCGATCCCCTGGAGCAGCAGGACGAGCTCCTTGACCCGCAGAGGTGCGGAGTCCATCTCGTATGGAAACACACGCATGGGAGGTGGGTCAAGCGGATGTCGTGTAAGCTGCGAGTAAGCCCGTCTTACTCCATCTCGGTTGCTGCTATGTTTGCACGACAGCATGTTCCACCCCTTTCGAGAGCAAACTGTCGAATGAATGGTAAGCTGATCACGTATGCAAGTACCAGCCTCTCCACTGGGAGCGTTAGAAAAAAGTCGGCTTTAAGAATCTTGGATACCAAGCCAAAGAGCTTCGGGACAGCTGCCACCCCATACAAACGGGAACTCTCTTTGCTCTCCGTGTTTGTCAGCTTGTCTCCTTGGCAAAGCCATCTGAATTCCCCATTAGAAGGCTTGCGGTAGGGTGGTGAAGCCCAATAGTCCATAGCGATAGTGTTGCGTGCTGGCATCTCGGAGGTCACTGGGACAAGAGAAACGAAGAAAAAGAGTTGCTGTGACACGAACAGCACTTGAAATAAACCTCGGATGTTCCTCTCGTTGCAAAACTTGGCCCACAGAATCTCCAGGTGCTCGCTCACTTCCTCGTCTTGCTTCGATGAGTCCGACGAGCCAAGGCTTCGAAGTCCAGCGGATCCAGTTGAGAGCAGCTCCTGGCGAGAAAAGTCTACCATGCAATCCAGCTGCTCACGAGCGCCATCCCAGCCCAGCGTCGCAGCACACGCGCTCCTCTCCGCACCGGAGAGGCGAGCAATGTAGCAGACGGCCAGCACCAGGAACAACGTCTCGTCCGTCTCGGGGGAATCCCAGTATTGGAGCAAGTATTCCATGGACGCAGCTTCGTGCATGTCTAGTGCCGCTGCCTCCTCCTCGTGCGGGTGGGCAGCCATTGAGACAAACTTGGACACTGTACGGAGCTTTGCAGCGCTCTTACACTGAGTGAGAGCCCGATGCAAGAGCCCTTCTTCTTGTTCCTGGCGCTTGGGAAGATGGATGGGAGCAGCGATTGTAGCCCAAGGGATAGGGCCATTTGGCATCATAAGAGGGCATACTGGGCGGACACCTAGCTGGCTGGCCAGCCGGACGTTCCGTCTTAGAGCGCCACTCATCCTTGTTAACAAAACCGTAATTTGAAGCATATTCTTTTTGTCGCAACTTAAATTAATAATTTACTGTCTTTTTCAATATTCAAGTATGATCATCATAAGTTATTTTTTAATATTAACATAATCTAAAAGTATTTGGAGGCATCAAAATAAAAATTATAAGTGGTGAGGTCCAAATGTACATATATTAATATTAATGTAGTGGGAATTTAATAGCCATTGGATTGATTCCAATTTAGACCATTTGCTCCTATATATAAGCTAGAGTTTTTAGGGTAATTGATATACATATTTTTATATTCCTTTTCCATATTCTATACACTTACAAAGTGATTTAATGAGAGACCAATTAAAATCACTACTTAATCTCCAACTTGTTGACAATCAAAATGACAAAAGAGTAAATTATAATACTAAAGTTATTTCTTATCATGTGAAGCCTTGAGTTTTAGCTTAACCAATCTTTGTCTTATGATGTGTGGCTCCTTGATTGATATTGCCTTTTTAAATATTATAGGTAATTAGAATTTAAGAATGTTTTAAATTATATATAAAAATATAAATTAATATGTTTTAAAAAATTATTTTTAAACTCAAATATTTTAAATTACTTTAATATTATAACAATATAAACTATTTTCTATCACTAGATTAGTGTTGTGTATGTAAAATAATATTTTGAATATAAATATGGTAAATAATTCAGGAGCTTACACTTGGTCATTATAGGTTGAAAAATGTGTAATACATAAGAGAAAAAAACCTTTCATGAACACAAATATAGTTTTGTCATCATATGACTAAAATGGTTAACGAATATGAATATGAACATGATTTTGTCATCATTTGAGTAAAGTGGTTAACAAGTTTAGGCAATTGGTTGAGGGTAGTTAAGCGTACTCAAGCTTAACATGCTAAAGTAGATGGAATTTTTTACTATAATAGCCATATATATTTATCATAGGTGGATGTATTGCTTTATCAAAATTTATTTCACTATTATGATCATCCTAAGCTTAATCATTTAAGCTGGAAGAAAACATATAAACTGATTAAGTACAATTTTTATTAAAGGAATATAAAGGATAGTATCCTCAAGTATTGTAAATCATATGAGCTCTGTCAATAGGTAAAGGTCCCATGGGAAAAGCTAAGGGGACTTTTGTAACTAATGTAATATCTTTATAAACTTCATCATTTATTTGCTATGAACGTTGAGGCAAAAGGAATAAGTATTAGTTATAGTAAATCAATTGACAAAGTATATGTGTTGTTGGCTCTTTGGAAAACTGTCACTACCTTAAACTTAGATGCAGTATATAAAAAGTCTTTCCCTATTTTGGTTTGCCAAAAGACATTGTCAATGATCAAAACTTAAAGTTCATTAATGGATTTTAGAAAAACTTTGTGAAAGTTATATAAATAACTTTGAAACTCTCAAATGGAGATCATCCTCAAATGAATGGGCAGACCAAAAGAAAACTCTCACTTAATAAGAGAAAAAAAAACTCTCACTTAGATATCACATATCCTAATCACAAGAGAAAGAAAACTCTCACTTAAAAATGTGCACAAGAGAAAGAAAACTCTTACTTACATCATGTGTCCTAGTGTGAGAAAAAAAAACTCACTTAGATATCATATATTTTAGTGTATGACGTTAAGGCTTGAGTGTTGTGCTAAGTCATTATATATTGAATCCTAAATACAACCTTCTAGATTGAGATTTGCTAGGAGGGTGTTGGATGTAGAGAGAGAAAGATTGCTTTTAATTTTTATTCCATATTTTTTCCATGCTTACTAAAACCTTTTTATGTAGGTGAATATAGATAATATAGAACATTGTTATGCAATTCAGAAGCTAAATAGGCCTTTCTATTGACTAAAGATTTAATATAATATTATTCAGTATGCATTTGATGCTAAAACCTGTACTCACCCTTAGGTTAGAGTTAATTATAATTTCCCGTTTGTTTGAGTTTATAGTGTGATTTAATGGGGTTTTTTCCACAATTAACTAATGGAAATGAATATTATATTCAACTATTTAACTTGTTGGTTAGAAATTGGTGCTTTTGTTAGGGCATCTACAATTATTTTTACATATTTACTCCTTAATTGAGTGGTATTTCAATATTCTTGTCTGAAATAAATTCTCTTAAATGATTATTATAGTTGAGGTATTATTTTGATGTAGCCATTGGATTGGTTTCAATACAAACTATTTGCTGTTGTATATATTCCTATTATATATATTAAATAATAAATAAATATATTTTTATTTAAAATTTCTAGAAAAACATAGTTTATGGATCTTCTTAAATATGTAATATTGTTCATAATTTTATCCAATTTTCTTACAAAAACACCTTATTTACTTTGAATATAAGAAAATTTTTCACATGAATATTGGCAATACTATGACAAATTTACTTAGCATGTTTATAATTTAAATGAATATATCGGTAAAATATATTAAAATATCCAAAAAATTACCATAGACCAAACTATAATAAGATCCCTATATTCTGTTTAATCAGAAAACCAAATAAAAGAACATCTTTGAACCACTCTAAATCTTATTCCTCAATTCATCCCAGGATTTAATACAGTGCATAAAAGAAAAGGAAAACTCTAGCTTTATACATATGCTACTCAGCCACGTGTCCCAGTGTATGTCTGTGGAGCTGCAAAGCTGCTATGTGCCAGATTTTCAGTTCAGAGGGCAGATTAAAAGCCGAGAAACCGAGGAGAGAAATCTACGCCCAGGTTCATGTCTGGCGCCTTCAGTGAGTGAGCCTCCACAATTTACTAACTATTCATTCCATGCAGCTGAAGCAAATGTTGATGACCAAGGTGCGGGGTCCATGTTCGCATGCAGCAGAGGAATGGACGCAAGAGCTTGACCAGGGCCTGAAGAAAGAATTTTCTTTTCCTCTTTCCTTTTTGAGTCCTCACTTTGTTTTACTCTTTCAACTTGTGGACGATAGCCTGTTTTTTGCTTGTGTGTGCACTGAGAAGAAGTCGTACGATTGATCTCCTGACCAGCGAAAAATGTCTCCCGCTTCCTGGTACAGGTCTGTCTAGCATAGCTGCCTTTTGCTGAAAGTAATAAACTTTGTGCTGCAGAGAGTTGCCTAAATCAAGATACATGGTGGACGTACGATTATTTTTGCCTGAAGAAAGAGTTCAACAATAAGAGACTCAAAGACGTCAAGCGAGTGAGCCCTTCTTTGCCTCTTTCGTTTTCGAGTCATCTACTTAAGAGCCTTCAAGTGAACTGGTTCTACTGTTTCAGGAATCTTGCTGTAACGGGACAGTTGTGGACGACCCAGAGCTAGGACAAGTTTGTTTTTTTGCTTGTGTGTGGTTGCTGTTGCACGGATCTGGCGCTGAGAAGAAGTCGTTCGTACAATTGTTTTTTCTTTCTGCTTGTTTTGCAGGTGATTCAGCTCCACGGCGACCAGCGAAAAAATGTCTCCAGTTCCTGGTACAGGTCTGTCTAGTTTCCTGTTGTGAAAGTGCCCCGTCGCCCACGACTTGTTGGAGCCGGGTGATCAGCGTGCTAGTAACTACATCATCCCAAGAAGAAGAAAGGCGCCACGCCTCGCTTCATCGGCAACCTGGTGAAGCGGTCCAAGAGGCATACATGGACGAGCAAGAGGAGGCTGGCGATGGAAGTGGATGCCGTTCCTGAGACAAGTTTTAAAGTTACATTTCTTTCAAAAACCCGAACGTTTACTTGCCTGCATGAGATCATTTGCCATCCAAGCGATTTCAAAGGCCCAATCACACTTTCGTCTTGGAGGACCCGACAAAGGTTTCTTAGCAGCAGACTCCGCGACGGCCTAGGAAGGAGTAAATGGAGTTAATCCGAATTATCTTCTACTCGTACATTACTCGGTAGAGTCCCTCTCTGTAACACCTGCTTGATCGGCTCGTTAAATTCGCTGTTTCGTTCGAGTCTTGACACCAGCAACTCTGTCAAGATCCCGTGCTTTTGAGATGAATATTATGAAAAGTTTTCTCTCCTTGGGAGTCACGTGGTAAACCCTTGGAGAGGTGGTAATAAAACTACCGATAAAGTAGATGGCAAAGAACTTAAGTCACCGTATTCAAAGTCAAGCCAAGTGGATTACCTCCCTGTTACACTCTAATGTATAAAGAGAGAACCAAAAAAAACCGAGAAACTGCAGCTCTTTATCAACCTGACAGTCAAACATGTGAAAAGGAAAACAACATAGTAACGAAAAAACGAAGAAAAACAAAGAAAACGAAAGGAGCAAAATTCCTGAGTTCTCCTACAAGCCTTTCAAGTTTCCGCAGCAGCACACGTATGCTCTCGTTCAATCCTTCCGCTGCATTGGCTCCAGTACCCATGGAAAAATCGCTAACTCGACTTCTCGCCCTCGCCCAATCAATCCAGCCCCGCGCCTCTTCTCGCAATCCTGAAAATGTGACGAAGCGACAGAGAAGCTAATCCGCCCCGCCGAGCAATAGTGCCAGTGATAGAAGTAAGTTCCTTGCTGGCAAGCGATCAGGAAAACTCAATCACTTTGCCTGCATGTAGATGACACTTATTTCTCGCTTCCTATCCATCTAGACGTGGACAAGAGCTATGGAGGAAGATCGGCTGTGCCCCTTTTCTAGAAGGAAGCTGATTATTGACAACGATGAGCTTTTGGTTGAGTGGGCGAAAGGTGGCGAGGAGACATCTTCAAGGAACAAGACAACGGAGTCGAATATCTATTGCGAATGGTGTTCTTCACATGAAAAGGAGATCAAATTTAACGAAAACTACAATGTTTGAACCAAGAGCACTGAGGTTGGAAGACTCATATAGTTTTCTGAAGCTCAACATCACAAAAAAGACGGCTTTAGAGAAATACAGGAGCAGTAGCCTAGACTCTGAATCCTCGGCTGTTACGTCGCCCGCGAGCCTTCTCAAACTTGCGCCCCTTGGAGCGCACGTACGGCTTGGTGTGGCTGTGTGGCACACCAGGAGCCGGCCCAAAGTGCTTCACGGCCTCCCGAGCGGACTTGCGACCCCTCAAAAGTACCTTGGCAAAGCAACAAGAAAACTAAGAAACAGGGAGGGACTTTACGACTGATCGCTGCTTACCGTGTTGCATCCAGTGGGTGCCAGGAGCGCGAGCTCGTCAAAGGTGAGGCATTTCCCTCCGGCGTTGGTGATCCTGGCGCGGGCAGTCCGGGTGAAGCGCAGAGCCACCACTGTCATTGCGGGAACCGCCGCGAGTCTAGGATCGTCGGTGACCGTTCCAACGAGGACAGCGATCTTTCCCGACTGTGTCAGAAGGAAAAAAGAAAAACCAATCAAGAAGTGATGCGAGCAATCGGAAACCTCACCTTCTTTTCCATGCTAGCGGAGAGGCGGGAGAGGGACACTGGCGGCTGGTTGGTTTTGCTCATGAAGAGCCGCTTGAGGATCACAGCGTTGAATTTGCTGTTGGTCCTTCTGACCAAGAACCGGTAGAGCTGCGAGAGAGGAAATGGAAAAGAAAATGCGTGAGAAATCGCGCAACCGCTCTAGATCCAATGCCAAATCCCACGCACTCACCTTGACGAGCAGCTTGAGGTAGACATTGTCACTCTTGGGGGCTGTCCGCTTGGTCTTCTTGTTGCGCCCGCCGGCTTCGATGTCGATACCCTGCAGCAAAGCGAGCGCCGTGAGACGAGGCCATCCATCGCAGCAGGGATCCACCTACCATGGCGCTGCTCCTCCTCCTCCCTGGCGGCTGAAAAGCCCTAGTCCCCACAAAACCCTAAATCTAGCCCCAGTCCGGTGTTCGATTCCATTGGACAACGTTAAAAGGAATATTCTTTTTCTGCCAAGGTTTCAAATCCAGCCAGGAACCTTGTGGTCATGGGTTCGAACCCTTTCCATCGACATTTTATTATTTAGGGTAGTAAGTCTTGGAATATGCTTTCAAACTAAAAGAAAAGCTATCGTTGCTTGCCAAGAAGGAGACTTGCATCAAGCACAATGCAGAGAGAGCGCTGCAAAGCTCCTCACGGTGTCCGAGTTTGTTGCAAAGTCTAGGCCCCGGCACTGGAGCTCGGTGCATGGAATACATGGGACTCCGCCGAGGTGGACGAGACGCTGTTCCTGGAGCTCGCAGTTTGCTACATTGCTTGCCTCTGCGCCTCAAGTGCCGAGAGGAGTGCAACGCAGCTGGATTGTATGGTTGATTTCGCCTGCCAGAAGCTGCTCTCGTCGGTTGGAATCCATAGACTTTCGTCGCTGGACGCAGCTAAGCAAGATGAGAGCGAGCACTTGGAGCTACTTTGGGCAAAGTTTTGCGAAAACAAGGTTTGTGTTTGTCTCATGTTCTTTCCTTTCTTTTTCACGTTTCCTTGGTTCGAATGGCCGAAAAACCAGCACGCAACGAAACCGATATGGATCTCCCGTACCAAAGATCCGCTCCACTCCCGTACCGGATGCCTTCGAACCGGAAATTCAGATGAAATAAACCATCTGTTGCTTCAGTTCTCTCATCAAATAATGTTTGCAGGGTGCTGCCAAGGCAAAAAGATGACGAGTAAACCAGGCACAAGGAATACACAAATACCATCTGGTTATGGTGCACTCGAGCCACCGTGAAATGCCCTCTATGTCTCTGCTGGTCAAGGAACTCGTCCTGCTGCTCCAAGGGATCGAGAACAACAAGTTGCTGCGATCACTCGTCATGGAGACGCCACCCCTGTCCGTGCTGCCGCACCACCAACGCCTTGCATCTGGCTTGGACGCTACGACCTCCGAATCTATCACAACCACAACTTAACGTGTAAGTTGTTGCCTCTCAAGAGTTTATCTTTTTAAAAGCTTGTGTTCGGTACACAGGATGCTCCAAAGCAGGAGGAGAAAAAGGATAGTTTTTTTCTTTTATATGATCAGAAGTGTGAGCTTATATCTTCGTGTTTGCACCACACAGGTGTTGCGGGATGGCTTTCACAAGGAGCGCACCCCCATCTCTGATCGAACAGACCTGCGACGTGACACTCATGACAGCTTCTGGTACATGATCCGATTCTAAAGCTACTTGACTTACTTCGTGCGTCGTTTTCATCTCCTTTTCGTAAGCGTCCACGATTGCGATCCCAAAGGCCGCCTTGGCGTGCCTCTAGGAAGTATGTTGGGCATTGCAGGGAAGTTCCAACACCCCGTGAGTCTGTGCTCAACGATGTCCATAGAACATTCACAAAGACTCTCGGGTTGGAGAAGAAGTCGAGACCCACCAGGGATGGCAGTTCTGTAGGTAGAAGCTCGAGAGTTGGATGTAGAAAAGAAAGATTGGTCCAAAATTGAGCTTAATTTACGGGACATTTATGGACTGTTATTGACTATGTTCATTTGGCATTGACTCTGCCAGACTAGCTTTCGACGACGTTCTTTTGAGGCGAGCTCGTCTGCTCGTACGGCCGTGGTACAGGATAATCAGATCTTGGAGAAAGACTAGGGCATTCGCGAAGCCTCGGACTTCTTGGAGAGAGGAAGGAGATTCTTGTAAGCTCTTAGATAGAACTCATTCTTATTTCCATCTCTTGGATTCCCACGTCTCGGCCAATGCCACTGCTTGCTCGAGCGTCTGGGGATTGTGATCATCCACGCCCATCCGGACGCTACACTTGAGGCCGTGCACGTAGTACGCCACCTTGTCCTCATCGCTCAATCCGGGCAGCCGCGACACGAGCTTGCAAAACCGTGAGCTATACTCCCTCACCGACTTGAGCTGCCGGAGATCCATGAGCGCGAACTTGGCCTCGCGCTGGTAATTCGCGGGCATGAAGAACTTGAGGAACGCGTCCCGGAAATCCTCCCAGCTGCCCACCATGGCGGAGCTGGAGCTGGAGTTCTTCCACCAGAAGTAGGCCGCGTCCTTGAGATGGTAAGTCGCGATCAGCACTTTCTCGTCCGGGGTAGCCTGGCCGATTCGAAAGTAGCTCTCCACCTTGTGGAGCCACTCCCAGATCGTCTCGGCGTCGCGCTCGCCGCGGTAGATCGGGATCCTTGGCGGCTGGTGGTGCTCCTGATGGATGCGCGAATCGAAGGAGCCATTGGAGCTTTGATCCGAGGGGCTGCTGCCGCCCTTCTCCTGGTCGTGGAAGCTGTAGCTCTCGATGGTCTCCTCTTGCAAATCTGGGTATGGAGGAGGAGGAGGTGGAGAAGGAGCCACATTGGATTCTCTGTGCTTGGCCATGGTGTCGAGATTGGAGACGAACACCTTGGTGGTGTGCTCAAAGAGATTGGAGCTAGAAGTACCTCGCGGGATTGGAGAGAGCGACGAGGATGGCTGCTTGCTCCTCGCGGTGGCACCGGCGGCGACCTTGAGGCTCAGCACCTCCGCCGAGAGCCGCGCCAGGAACACATTGAGCTCCGCCATGACGCCCTCGAGCGATTCCAGCCGCCGCTCCAGCTCCTCCTGCCGATCCTCGCTGGTGGGTTTCATCACGGGATCCACCCAAGCTGCGCGGATCGAGACGATTCGGAGATGAGCGATGATGATCCACGCACAAAAGCCCCAAATGTGCTATTTGAAAATGGATAGTACTGTCGGTGCGGTGATGGCGATGAATCGCCAGCCCGCCAGCGCGATCTGATTCAAATACTTTCCCCATAATCACCGCGCTATGTATTCCAACGCGCGGTACAGCGCGGTAACTGCAGCCGTACCGCACGGTACCGCGCGGTACAGTGCGGTAGCACGCGCTAACTTAACTTCCAGGTTTGGTCGGCCAATCCACATCAGTCGCCAGATCTCTGCACGTTGCTGGTTTGATTTTTGTTTCCTCGATCAGTACACACGTGATTGCTGCTGCTAGATCACTCGATCACCACTGCATCACTGGAAAAAAAAAACAAAGAAAGAAACGATAAAACAGAGTAAAGCCACATTTGTTTTGCTTGTGTTCTTGTCTGGATCACAGAGCACAAACAAAAAGCTCTCAGACGCAAGCAAAGCGCGAGACTTCTCTCTCTTTCGCGATCGATCTCGCTTTCCAAAACTCTCCTTTCCCAAACTCTAGCCAAAAATTCCGCGGGAGAGACAGGCATTGAAGACACGACATGAACAGTCATGGGATCCATCAACCGTAGCGTCATACGTATGCTCTACCCAGGAGAGTCTTGATCCATCCAATTCTATAATAGAAGTTCCAAGCTAAGAGTCCGAGAATGAGAGGGAAAAGATAAAAGCGCTGGTGTAGATAGATGTGATTGAAGCGTTTTGGAAAGGAATCCTCATTGTTTGTGAGTGCGCTCGCATGAGAGTTACTCGTCTTGTTGCTTTGTGTGGAATAGTATGTATGGTCGCAATACAAAGCTTCTTCCACGGGCTCTCAAAGTCAAGCCTCCAGACTCGATCAAGATCGCTCTAAACGCGGAGTTGATCGAATCGTTTTACAGTTCCTCTTCTTCTTTTTAAGGTCCTTGATTCCCATCCCAATCGTTGTCACTCCTTCCTCCTGCACGATCCGATCGATCCTTAGCTGGAGAGCATTCTCCAGAGGAAGTCTCTTTTCTCCTTCCAAACTCCCCAATATCTGCAGGAAAAACCGTCCTTTTGATCGACGAGATCCTCCCTCTTCGTCTCTAGCTCGCGGTGATTCGAACGAGCGAGAGAAAGGAGCAAGAGGAAATGGAGAAGATCGCGGCCCTGGTGCTAGCGACTGCGGTGGTGATAGCCTGGATCGCCCCGGCCGCGCGAGGCGAGGTGAGGAGCTTCCAGTGGAAGGTGGAGTACATCTACTGGGCTCCGGATTGCGTGGAGACGGTGGTGATCGGGATCAATGGGCAGTACCCGGGGCCGACGATCCGCGCCACCGCGGGCGACACCATCCGCGTGGAGCTGGAGAATGGAATGAGCACCGAGGGCCTCGCCATCCACTGGCATGGAATTCGCCAGGTTAGAGCAAAGAGTTTCCTCTCGATTGGATCATCGATTTCCAGAGAGAAGAGAGCGGTCCTCTAAAGATGATGATGATGATGATCTCGCAGATTGGAACTCCCTTCTACGATGGCGTCCCATTCGCATCCCAATGCCCGATCAATCCCGGCGAGACATTCACATACGAGTTCGTGGTGGACAGAGTGAGTGAGTGATTGATTGAGCTCGAAGATCAAGCACTGATTTTTCTATCCATTTTTTCCTCTGATCGCTGGCAGCCAGGAACTTACTTCTATCACGGGCACTATGGCTTGCAGCGCTCGGCCGGGCTGTACGGATCGCTCATCGTCGACCCCGTGCCGAGCGACGCCGTACCATTCACTTACGATGGCGAGCTCAGCATCGTCCTCAACGACTGGTGGCACCGATCGATCTACAGCCAGGAGACGGGCCTGTCGCAGCTGGGCAGCGCGTTTCGATTCGTGGGCGAGCCCCAGGTAAGAAGAAAACGCAAACGTCGCGATCGCGACAGGGGGATGGATCGTTTATCAGTCGATTGATCTCTCGATCGATGCGAAAAGTTTCGAGCTAAAACGAATCACACTGTTTTGCTGGCGCAGTCGCTGCTGATCGAGGGTCGCGGTCGCTACAACTGCTCATTGATTCCCGCGGCGCCGTCGTCTCCACCCCTGTCGGGCGATGTAATGTCGTGTAACAGCTCCCGGCCGCAGTGCGCGATGCATGCCCTCGCCGTACGGCCGGGTCTGACGTACCGACTGCGCATCGCCAGCGTCGCCTCATTGTCATCGCTCAACTTTCTCCTCGAGGTACGGTACCCCATCTTCCATAGCCCCGTACTCTCATCCGTACACACCTTTCGCCATTTCGTCTCAACTCCCTTTTCGTACACTTTGCCGTACTCTCTCTCTCTGTGGATTGAGCTTGACATGGATGAATTTTTGTGCTGCGCGATCAGGGTCACAACATGACGCTGGTGGAAGCCGACGGCCACTACGTTACACCCGTGGAGATCTCCAACCTCGACATCTACTCGGGCGAGACATACTCGGTGCTCGTCACCGCCAACCAAGATCCATCGCGCAGCTACTGGGCGGCGGTGAATGTGCGCGGGAGGAGGCCGGCCACTCCTACAGGCCTCGCAATCCTGAGCTATGGCGATGGAAGCTCGAGCTCGGCGCCACCGAGCACTCCCGCGCCGCAGAGCCCCGCCTGGGACGACTTCGCCTACAGCGTTGCCCAGGCCAGGCGGGTGGTCTCGCGGCCGGGCTTCCAGATCCCTCTCCCGGAGCGAGCAAACGTTAGACTGATGCTCCTCTCGACCCAGAACCGGATCGATGGCAAGATCAAGTGGGCGATCAACAACGTCTCCTACGTCCCGCGCGCCACGCCCGTGATCGCGGCCTTCCAGTTCAACCTCACCACCGCCTACGATCTCGCCGCCTCCCCGCCCCGCGATTTCTCCAGGGGCTACAAGATCCGGAACGCGCCCCCGAATCCCAGCGCCATCCAGGGCAGCGGCGTCTACACCTTCCGCCACAACGACGTGGTGGACGTGGTGCTCCAAAACTCCAACACGCTCGTCCCAAACAACAGCGAGATCCATCCCTGGCACTTGCACGGCCACGATTTCTGGGTTCTTGGGTATGGCAGCGGGATCTACCGTTCGCACCGCCACGGCAGCACGCTCAACTTCGTCAACCCGCCAATGCGCAACACGGTCGCGGTGTTCCCGTACGGGTGGACGTACCTCCGTTTCCGCGCGGACAACCCCGGGGTGTGGGCGTTCCATTGCCACATTGAATCACATTTCCATATGGGAATGGGGGTCATGTTTGCCGAGGGCGTTGACCGCCTCCCTCGAATCCCGGCACAAGCTCTGGGCTGTGGCTACACCAAGGCGCTCTTCACAGCGCCCTAATTCGAAGTTTAGATTCTGCCAACTTGGTTTCTATGCCAAAATGAAGTGCTTAGTAAATTGATTGAACTGGTCCAGGGAGGAGGAGTCTGTGGTGCTGCTAGATGAGGACCTTTCATCTCTGCTGTAACTACTTGCTTCAATGTGGATATACTACCAACCTAATTCACTTCTAATATGATTTCTTTAATGCATCCCAAGATACATGCTTCCTGAAATCTATTTTACTAGTGAGACTTCCAGTTATGAGATATTCCAAAATAGACGCTCAACTGGAGGCATGAGCCCACGTTTCAGTTGAACTTTTGCAGTTAGCCTTCAATATGCAATATATTGTAAGTAAATTTTAGATTTATTGTAATTAATATATAATATAAAGTCTTAGGAATTTATTTTATTTAAAAAAAATTATAATTTTTATAAAACATTTCTAAACTCAAAATTTTTATAATATATTTTTTTAAAATAATATTAATTTTTTATTGAAAAACTAATAATTTGCTGCATGAATTATATTGAGATTTATTTAGGATAATATGTCTCATTATAAGAACAAAGAGTTGTAAGGATTTAAAATATAATAAACACTAGGATCAATGTGTGTAAGATTATTAATAGCCACTTTTCCACATCTTGATACAACTTTTAAGCACTGAGCAATTCTAGGTCACTATATATATCTGGCAATAACAGCATATTCCATATCAATTTCTCTGCTTTGAGCAACTATATTTAACAAAACTATCAATTATGTTCTCTTAACATGTTTTAAATCACTGTCATAGATCTCCCAAACTTGATGAATCTAGCTGATGTTACTATAGGTGATATAACGAGCAAGAACAATCGCAAGCTCAATCGCTCCTATCCAAAAACAAAGTTTTTAGCAGCTACAAAGCAAGAAAATAAACAGCAAGAACAATTGTGAGCTCAATCACTCCTATCCAAGAACAAAGTTTTAGCAACTACAAAGGAAATAAAAGAACGACCAAGAACAATCGCGAGCTCAATCGCTCCTATCTGAGACATCATATGTGCTGCTCGCAAACATATTTGAGTCGTCTTTAAAACAGATGATCACTAGAGCTCGGCTATTTTTTATAAGCATTGGAGTTAACTACGTTCGACGGATGTATAGCATTTGACCCGTGGTCTATGTGACGTCTGATTTTACTGATATCATTTCTTCCAGGTAAGAACTGGGAGGATTTCACGATGCAACTGATCTACTATATCGGACCTTTGATGGTTGCATTTCTAGTACGTGAATTTTCTCTTCGAAAACGTTTTTCTTTATCTTTTTCTTCAGGTTTATGTAATCGATGGCGAGCATGGAAGAACATGGTTCCATTTTTCCTGAGAGATTCTACTAAAATATCCACACTTCGAGAATGTCGATCAAAGAGTTGTGACTGACACACTTCTTTTCAGCTCCATTATCACTGATCTTTTCCCTTTCAGCTGTATTTGTAGAAGATCAATCCACCAGTCTTGTTGCTTGGACGCACTGGAATTAATTTCGTTCGTAATGAAAGTTTTGGTTAATCTCGTGAGTTGGAATTTTAATGGAGGGATCCACAGGACCATCCTTTTAAAAAGAGATCAAGCTAGGAGTTGAATGGAGAAAACTTCTATGCCGTGGAAGCCATGGCGTTTGCAGCGTCGGCTTCAGCAGCGTCATCGAGAGGGCAATACAACCAAGGCCTTGATTCTGCTTGCTGCAAAGTTCAATCCAGGATATCATTTCTCAAGCTTCGCCGGGTGAATGCTATAGCTCTGGAAGCAGCAGTGAAAGAAGATCCGGAGCAGTTGTCCCCATTGATAACACCAGTAAGTCTCTTGGATTCACATTGAGCTCTCATTGTCTTTGTCTTTGCAGAAACGAACTACAGACTTTCAAACACTCTTTCGGAGACTTTGCAAAGTTGCTCAACCTTACTGGCTCGACTCCAAGGAGGGTAACCAGGCAATTATCCGATTAGTGTTTTTGCTCTTACGCTTGCTTCCACGGGGACGAGCGTGGCATTTAGCTACCTTGGAAGGAGTTTTGACAACGCCTTGACAAGTAAGTGTTTCCAGATGTGTCAGATTTCCTTAAATTTTTCTCCAGGTAAGAATCGAGAGGAGTTTGTCAAGCAACTGATCTATTATTTGGGGCTCCTGGTCGCAGCACTTCCAGTAAGTCGTTTGTATGTTTGTGTCTTTTTCAGCGTGTAATTAACTCGACTATCTTCGAGGTTTATGTTATCCGCGGATACGCACAAGATACTGTTGCTCTTCGATGGCGAGCTTGGATGACGAAACGCTACATGGCTCAGTATTTTTCTCAGAGATCCTATTACAACATCCAATCTCTAGCACTCATCGACAATCCGGATCAGAGAGTTGTGGATGATATTGACTCGTTCACTGGCACGGCGCTTAGATTTAGCATGACGCTGTTCCATTCCATCACCGATCTGGCGTCCTTTAGCGGAATTCTATACCGAATTTATCCACCACTGTTTGGTGTCTTGCTGGTTTACTCCATTGGTGGCTCTTGCATTACTTTCCTACTTGGAAAGGTATGGTTTTATCTTGTTGCTTTCAGCGAGTTTGTGATGTTTTTCTTGCAGGATCTCATGAACTTGAATTTCATCCAAGAAAAGAGCGAAGCAGATTTTCGATATGGATTGGTGCGAATTCGAGAAAATGCAGAGTCCATCGCGTTTTATGGGGGAGAAAAGGATGAACTTCAGTTGCTGCTGGAACGTTTTAAGCAAGCTTTATCCAACTACAGTGTAAGTTTTGCTGGTTTTTCCATTGTGATTCTTTCGACAATGTAAGTTACTGCATTGTCTTTGCAGAAACTACTCATAGCTTCGCGAAACTTAAGATTTTTCCAAATTTTCTACAACAACTTGATCCAAATCCTGCCCGCCGCCGTGGTGGCTCCGTTCTACTTTGCTGGAAAAGTCGACTTTGGGATCGCCAGTCAGTCTTTCCATGCTTTCAGCTCCGTTCTCGACGACCTCTCCTTGGTCGTGGATGAGTTTCAATCGCTTAGTTCCTTCTCCGCGGTCGTCGATCGCCTTGGTACACTTTCCTTCGTTTCCTTGGTTCTCTTCGAGCTACCTTTACATTCACAGGTGAATTCAGTGACATATTGGATCAACAAGGCGTAGTGAATGCTTCGGAGCCAAGCACCATCAAATCGATCGAGACCACGGAAAGCGAGGTTCTTATAGAAGTTTCGACCTTGACACTGTTGTCTCCTCAACAGACACTGACTCTTGTCGAGGGGCTCTCTTTCAGGATGGTCGCTGGACAAAATCTTCTGGTCTGTGAATTTCTCAAAGTTTCTTCGTTGCTATCAGATGAATAACTCGGGTTTAAGACCAGATAACTGGCCCCAGTGGAAGTGGCAAGACATCGTTCTTGCAGGACTATGGAAATCCGGGCAAGGAACCATAGCAAGAAACGCTGCCATGGATGTATTCTTCGTGCCGCAAAAGCCATACATGACTCTTGGAACACTCCGGCAACAATTGCTATATCCAACTTGGAGCACAGACGGGGAGAAAAAACACGATCATGGTAGCGAGAATTTTGGTCTTTTACTGCACGTGAATCTATCGGAAGTGTGCTCTCATGATCCAGAATCCAAGCACAGCGATGCCGACTTGATGGAAGTCTTGCGTAGAGTGAAGCTTGAACAGCTCCTGGAACGCTCGATTCACTTGGACGCGAATGCCGACTGGTCCAGTGTCTTGTCACTGGGAGAGCAACAGCGCCTGGCTTTTGCTCGATTGCTTCTATCAAAACCAAAGCTTGCGCTCCTGGATGAAGCAACCAGTGCCATAGACGAAGCAACTGAGGTAAAAGCTTGTCTCTTTGGTTCTCTTCTAAGATCTAGTCACTCTACGCAGGCTTACTTGTATCGACTTCTCCTAGAATCCGGAACTTGTGTGATGAGCGTTGGGCATCGCAGCACGCTTCGCGAATTCCACACGCACTTGCTCTTCTTTTCCCCGCGAATCTCCGGAACGAGCTTCGCCACACTATAGCAAGGCTGCAAAGCGCTTGCTTGCTCGCATTCCCAAAAGCCAGTCTTCCACTTATCCACTGCAATGGACGAAGAACTACTGCTACTCAAAGCTGGTTCTTTGAGGAAGGTCTTGTAATGACCACTCCGAGATACTCCAGCAGCTCCATGCAACGATCTGTCGCAAGTTTGGAGCTGTGGAGGAAGCGGCTGCGGTGTTTGATAGCATCCAGCGTCCAAACGTCTTCTCGTGGAACAACACCGTCACGGTGTATGCACAGCGACGCCATGTCCGAGAGGAACTCCGTGTCCTGGAACACAATGGTGACGGGCTATGCCCAGACTGGGTATCTCACACAGGCTGCTCGAGAGAATGCCACAGCATGGAGTGGTTTCGGTCAGTGCTTTGGTCGTGGGCTTTTCACCATACCAAGCTCGGGCATATCATCAAACAAATCTCGGAACTCTCGCATATGCCCATTCACGGCATAGGCAGCCAACATAGCCGTCCAAGACACAGCATTGAGCTCTGGAAACCGATCAAAAAGCGTCCTTGCGTTCTCGAGCTGACCCATCTGACCCAGCGAGTCGATCATAGCAGTCCATGAGACAACGTTCCACGCTGGCATTCTCTCAATCCAAGTTATGAGGTTGGACGATTCTCTCAAAAGTAGCCTCTCAAAAAATAGTCGAGTATTTTCCTCTGCTTGCTCGGTTTGGCCGGGATTTGGGATGAGTTTGCAAGCATACGTAAATCGTGGAACCTTGTAGTCCATTGTCATGCCACAAATGGAGATTTGGTAGTTCCTCGCAGGGATTCCATGGAAGATATCCAATCCTTCCAGGCTTCCATGGTTCCTAGCAAAGTCCTAGAACATTTTGTAACCATTTTTCAGCTCATTATATTCCTTCCTCCTTATAAGAAGTCTTTGCCCTCAAAGATAGCATCACAACCAAACTTGCCAAGTTTGATTCACAAACTTGTAGGGATTTGTTGGAGCAAATACTTACATCCTTTTACTTCTTTTATGAACTATTTTTGTTTCAAACTTCTAAAGAAGAATTCCCTACCTATCAGCCTTAGCACCTTGTAAGGCTTTTTATTTTTCTACTCATACAATCTTTGAGGAGCCTCCCATATAATAATCTTTTAAGAGAGATTCCAACAAGTAGCATGCCTTTTAGAGCTGAGAAGGCATGCTACTCTATATATTGCAGGTAAATTGGAGTCAATTCTTATGGAATGATTGTTTCTTTATGGATCAAGTTACACTAGTTATAGTAGCAAGGTAGTTCAAAGGAAGCTGGGGTTGAGTATCTTGGCCTTGTACTTGGGTGTCACACCAGTCTCACTAAGAGTTGATAAGAAATTTGTGAGAGATTTCAAAGCACTATTATTTTTCTTCTCTTATGTTCTTGTTTTTTTCTTTTCCCTTTAAATAGCCATACCTAGCCATGTAAGTTGAGTCCAAAATAAAGTTCGAAATGAAGTTTAAGATGGAATGCATAAAGGAGTCTAACATGGAATTTGAAATGGAGTCCAAAAAAGAGTCCAATATGGAATTCAAAATGAAGTTTAAAATGGAGCTTAAAGTCGAGTCTAAAATGGAGATTGAGACCAGGTCCAAAATTGAGAACAAAACCAAGATTGAAACTAAGACTGAAACCAAATTTAAATCCAAGTTTGAGTCTAAGGGTGAAAGCCTAAAGCTATTGTCTCCCAAACCCTAAGGGGTTTGGGGAGCTCCAAAAGGATAATAAAGAGAGGACTTTAATAAAATTAGTTTTGCGAGGAAAAGTTAGTGTGACCAAGGATATTTATATAGTGGATGATGATATAACTATTGAGGAGTCTAAAGTTAAAGTGAACATAGATGAATAAATAGAGCAACTTAATGAAGTGTTCAAGAATTAACTCTAGCTTCCTTGGGAGATCAATGCTCGATACTCCCAATTTAAATATGGGGTAGCACTACCTACTTGGATAGCTAGTGTGGTTTAATGGAACCTTACTCCAACCACATGGCTAGAGCACCAAGAGGTGGAAGGTGGGAAGAGTACTCACAAATTTCATGTTTGGCTATGGTAATTTGAAATGTTGTCCTAAAGTTTTAAATTGTAGAAATGAAGAAGAGCAATCCTCTTGTGTAGTAACCAAGAATACAGTCACGTGGCAAGGAAGTCCCAAGACTTAGTGGTCAAACCTTTGAGCTTTGACCCAATGGCAATGTTAACGAGCACGACTGTATACAAAAAGAGATTTAATGGGGACCAAAAAAAAGATATTGGGGAAGGATGTTCCTTATGTCTTTGATAGAGAAGGGTGTTCCCCATGTCTTTAAGCATCCTAAGGATGATATATTATGGTATAAGATAACCACTCATGGACGAAGATGAGACTTTGGGAGATGAAATTATGGTATGGGTGGTCTTGAACTACTCACGAGACAAAGGTGAATGGATATAGCATTAGTGTAATTGACTAATATATTAGTGGTACCTTTGGGTGTTTGTCATGAGATTGGACACATGGAGCATTTAGACCAAATGCAAAGGCTAAATAGTATAGATGTCATTCATAAAACTAATATATCCCCTAATAGAATGGAAAATTTAATTGCTTACAGAGTGTTATACTAAACAACTAGGGACTAGCTTATTTGCCACTTATAGCAAACTTAAAGGAGGTTTATTTTTACCTATAGTAATATAGAACAACTCATAGTAACCATTGATAGACTAACATTAATCTTGTTAACTTGAAGTGTAACTTTGAGTTGTTAATGTGCCTCACTCACGAGCCCAAGCACAAACTCATACAAATGATACATCTCAATCCATCTTATATGCCCAAGCGCAAGCTCATATAATATGGTATGGTGATCAAAGTGGGTCATGGTGTTCACACTTTGTGAGAAATTATTATAAATGTGACTATAAATATTAAAAGTTTCTGATCAGCAAGTCTTTTTGGATATTCTTCTTTTACTGCCATGATGGCAGGAGGTCAGTATTGCTCCCCATTTTACATTCCATAGATATGCCTAACTCACCAATCTAGACACTTTCTATAAATAGTCATTGGGACCGAACATATGAAGCATGATAGCAAAGGTGTTTGGCAAATACGGTAAGCTATCTTATAACAATATTAATGGACTAGACTCAATATACAAGGGTTCTTGTCAAGTTAGTGCAAGATAGAGCAAAAGAAAACTAAGAGTCGAGCCAAGTATACTCAGCAAGAAACATATAAAAGTTCTTACCTTGGCTAAGTACAGATGTTAAGCTCAATTTACTAAAAGGAACCAACAATACTGACCTCCTGCCATTATAGCAGTAAGGAAAGAATATCCAAAAGGACTTACTGACAAGTAATTTCTAATACCTGCAGTCACATTTGCAACATGCTTGATGAACAAGCATGGAGCAATCTAAAAGGCAATCTAAAAAAAGACACAAAAAGAATTGATATATGGTAAGTGTTATGATACATAGAAGTGTTGAGACCGAGTCCGAAATCAAGTCTGAGATGGAGGCTAAAGCCAAGCCCAAGATGGAGGTTGAGACAAAGATTGAAATGGAGTTCAAATTTGAGTTTGAGATTGAGTTCAAGTTCGAGTTCGAGATTGAGACTGAGTCTAAGTCCAAGTCCAAGTCTGAGGGTGAAAGCCCAAAACAATTGTCTCCCAAACTTTAGGGGGTTTAATAAATCCCTACAGGATAAAAGGGGTGGAAGACTTCAGTGGAACTAGTAAGGCTAGTGTGACTATCAAAACTAAAGTGAATATAAATGGATAAGTAGGGTGATTTAGTGAAGTGTTCAAGAGTTAACTTGAGCTCCCCCGAGAGATCAAATAGTAAATATTCCCAATCCAAATATAAATGGCACTATTTATTTGGATACCTTGTGTGGTTTATCAAAACTTCACTCTAACCATATGGGTGGGGCACTCTAGTGGTAGAACTTTCACACATTATTTAAAAATTCCCTTTGATGGCAATACATATTAGCAATACATGCCAGCAATACAAGTGGACCACCTAGTCATGGCAAGCCATCAGGGACAGCACTAGGCCCTAGAGGTCCCAATCACAAAGAAGCTCAGTGTCAAGTGAGACCATTCATCATTGATGTAAGGTTTCATATTCTCTCTCTTTTTCCCAACAGCACTACATATGATTGATGCCTAGTGAGTAAGAAGCTCCTTGTCTTGATGCTTGATCGATAAGAGGAAGTGCTGTAATAGCCATTGCAAATAGGAATTCATGACTGATACATATCCTGTAGGCTATGTGCCTCTCCTTCAACACAAGCTCTAGCTTCCAAATGGCTAAGAGAAGCAAAAAGAGTTAGTTGAATTCAACATTATGCATCCTGCCACCTTTTTGCCACTCTATCAACACAAGCTCTAACTTCCCGGATTCCAGCCAAGAGAGATCATAATCTTGAAGAAAGAGTTGGGCAA
Source organism: Selaginella moellendorffii (assembly GCF_000143415.4). Taxonomy (NCBI): domain Eukaryota; kingdom Viridiplantae; phylum Streptophyta; class Lycopodiopsida; order Selaginellales; family Selaginellaceae; genus Selaginella; species Selaginella moellendorffii. Next base: position 34,547 of record NW_003314331.1, read on the forward strand.
ATTTGACATCATGCAAGATGAGTGCTTATATAATCCTTCCTTCTTGTTTGTTCTTTCTTTGTCTACCTGGACTATGCAACAAATGATGCTGGAATGTACTTGTCTTGGTAATCTAGAGACAAGATCTCAACACTATAATGGGTTCTCACACACTTTTTTTATACATTTTGATTTGTTCCAGTGGACTAACATATCCAATGGGAGTGTGTACCATCCAAACTCTAGAAACAGTTTAATCTATGTAAGGAGAGGAGATCCACTAAGATATTCCTCTCAATTTAGTGGTTTGAAGCTCTATATAAAGATTAAATATATAATATTTTTATAATGAGAAATTAACTCTTGCATACCTCTGAATTCCAGGATAAAGTCTGTGCTGCCTTCTACATTGTGCTCCTTAGACTCATTATGTTCTGGAATGGAATCTATAATATAAAGAAAGAGAAAAGTGGTACACCACCTATCATGGTTAGAGATGTTGTTTTGTTTTACAAGTCATTGAGGCTGTTATGTCCATATATATATATATATCTATATGATTATATATCTATATAATCATCTGTAGTCAAATATAAAATTAAAACCTTTAGGAGCAATCATTAAAATTCAAACATATGAATGAACTGCTTGGTAGCTCACACTATCATCCTCAGTCTCTTCTCTTTTGCATGCTCTTCAAAGTCAACTCAAAATCAGTCAATTTCACTAGGAATGTGGATTTGTCATCAAAAAAGACTCACTGGATAAGTGAGTATGGTTGGGTGACTAGCTGGTTATAAAGCTGAGACATGCATGCAAAAGCAAAAGAAGAGTTCCACTTGTTAGGCCTTGTGCCTTGTACTGTTGCAATGAAAGCATTCATGTTGCTTTGAACCTAGATCGCTCCCATGCCTCTTGACAGGAGTGGTGCAAACAAACACCATTAACCCAAACAGTGTTCACCAAACATATGGTATGATAACTATGGCTGTAGCTACTGAAACCAGCTCGTGGCTCCTGAAGACCTCATGTATAAAGGACATGCAACCATGGTGAGCAATGGGAGACTTGCTTGAAGAAAACGTGGTGGCTTGAGTAACGGTCTTGGCTCTTTCCAGCTATCGATCTCAAGGTTTTTAGCACCTCTATCCTACACTTGAAACTGTCAACAAAAAGCCTCACCTTATAGCAATGGTTGCTATTTTCGGCCACCACATCCAAAACATCTTTATTGTCTTCCATTAGTGTATCCTCCAGCTGCATTTCCAGATACTGGACACAGACTGGCAATCCTTTCAAGGGTCTAGTAGCTCTCCATGTCATTCACAATCTGGAGCTCTTCTTTCGCTATTTAGATCTTTCTTTATCTTCACGCATCGCACTGGTTCACAGCATTGTTCTTTAGTTGACGAACAAACGCCATGAAGCAACCCATACCTCAACCTTAGTCAAATAGTTTTCTGTGGGTACCATGCAGTCTTCACATTGAACATGTCCTCCCTTCTCCACCAACGGCCGCTAATTCTCAATCATCTTTGAAACCATTTCTTGGTGCTTCAAAGCACGAACATAGAGCAACTCTGGCCTGGATGGAGAGCCATTTATCACATACGTTGCAAACGAAACCCAATCTATCTTTGCCTTCCTCTTGCTCTAACACCAAACCTAAAAAGAATGGCCAGCTACACTCTCTATATGTGATTGGGAATCTCGTCTCTAGCTTCAACTAAACATGGCCTCTTGAAAGAAATATTTCCCCAGCTAAAACTAACCAAACCCCAAAGCTTCTTAAAACTAGGATAGTCTGTTTTTAGTGTGACATTTCAATCCTTCAGAATCCACTGGAAAAATGTGACATCATCACTTGCCAAGTGGGGTTGATCCATTTTAATTCCTTTCAGCTACACTTCTGTGCTATAACAGAGATCCTCTTATAGATCTGGAAATGCTAAGTGGGAAAAGAATAAAGCATGAGGGTTTGGGTGTTTGGGAGTGTTTTTTGTTTGCAATGGCATCTAGCAAGAAGAAAACTAGGAATTCGTGGAATGGAATGGGCTGTCACACAAGGATCTTGCGAGAACCCTAATACATCACAAACAGAACATATGTTTTTCTTATTCAAGCTTTCCGAGCGACATAGCTTCGCGGTTGAAGCAATCAGCAGCTAGGTATGTCAGCAGGATGGAGCCGAGCCTTCTCCAGAGGTAAACAGACTGTTTCGAAAGTTAGATGAGAAGATGAGGACCCGACTGAGTGAACATCTCCATCTTAAATGCAGATGAACTTACTGGTGCAAGTTGTCACAAAGTTCTTCAGCTTGGAATCCAACTAGACGAACTTTGTGGCAACTTGCAAGGCGGAAGACGAGAAAGGGCCTGATAGGCAAGTTTCAATCCAGTGAGAGGTACACCGTCCAAATGCCGCCTGCAACCAAGCCTTAAGGGATCCAAGATCACTGTTGGTTCGCATTCTTTGGATGTCAAACATGATCTACAGAGCAGTGCTTGTGAGATCTGGTAGGCTTCTACAGCAGTTTATGATCTCGAGAAGAATTGTTTGTGTTTGCTCTTTGTAGGACCTGGATGAGATTCAAGGCTATATTCTTCTCGTGAGTCTTATGGAAAATAGCCGTCACTGCGACGATCCATTACTGCCTGGTCACTGCGTAAGTTTTCTCCCTTTTTATTTCTTCCGGTCCATTCAAGTATTAATGCGGAAGTTTTCCAGGTTGCCATAACTTACTTTGTGGATAGACAACGGCCTCCTTCGACAATGCAATGCATGTCTCGAAAGGTCCAGGGTCTGGGAAAACAGGTGCTTGCAAACTTGAACCACGTAGTCACTTCTACTCTCTCAGCGTTGGAACATTTATTATAGAAATCATATCCAATTATAATTATAAACTATTTTATTGATAGCTGGTAAGCTTTAGAATTGTATGAAATAGCATCTTGGGTGCAATTCCTATGCAAATGTGGCATGCTTCATAGTAATATTATAATTGACACAATCATGTTATCATGTGCAATTGAAAACAAAAGAATATGTCCAAATAAATAGATTCGGATATTATATTTAGAAATTATAAACATGTTCCCACAATTGTGTTTTGAACTAGAATGGAAAATATATAGTGATCATAACAATAGTCGATTGCACTAGAAAAATGTCTGGGTTTCATCTCTTTACTCCTTAGCAACACCTCCAAGTTTGATAACCTTCTCTCAGTTGTGATCCTTGCTTGGACCCGGTGGTGTTGTTAGAGTATTCTTGGGAAGCTTTTGGAAAACTTGGCCTTCCAGCAACATCTTCCTGTTGCCCGTCGAATTGATCGCCACTTCACTGTTATTCATTCCAATCCTGAATAAAGATCCACTCACTCCACCATGGCACTCGCAAAGACACGGAGAGAACATCACCATCATCACGAGGAAGACAGCCAGCGCCTGAGTAAATCTCGCCATTCCCAAAGAGCCTAGAACGGATCCGGTCCCTCTAGACGATGATTCTTAGCACTGTGATCGCGTTGTCAAAATCTCCAAAACCGGTGATATGAATCGTCGAGAACGTACCTTGAAAACTCTACTATGATCGCCCGAGTGGAAAAATTCGATGCGTATGCTTGGACATGCCCTACCTATTATTTGTTTTTTTCACGCGAGTCCAGGAACTGCCGCGCTACCGCGTAATGAAATCTCTGAGTGTGAAGATTTGCCGTACTCGTGAGTTGCTTCGAGTGCTCTTGCTTCGTCTGAAACTAAGGCACGAGCTCTTGGCAGAGGTTTGCGGACTGGGAACTTGTCTCCCGATAATTTGTAAGTTTCCTGGAACACCTTTTCTATCTCAGAAACTCGTTTGTCGCCGTTTCTTTTCCTTGATTGTTTACAACATCACAGGTCCCATTCCTGAAAACATTGGAAACTGCACAAGCTACGAGATCCTGTGAGTATTTCTTTGTCGTGTGTTCACTTATTGATTTCTTTCCGTACTTGATTGCAGTAGAGATCTCTCGTATAACCAGCTGGGGGAGATTCCTTTGAACATCGGCTTTCTTCAAACTAGCTTTGTTGATCTCTTGACTTAGAAACTCATGGAGCAGTATTGCTTTGTCTCTTCCAGGGAACAAACTTGTTGACAACATTCCAGACGTGATCGGCCTTATGCAGGCTCTGGCAGTTTTGTAAGTAATTTTATCTTTGATGTGTTTTAGTTCTCACTTGGTTTTTACAGGGATTTAATAACAATGACCTTGAAGGACCGATTCCTGCTAGCGGCTTTGGCACCGCACCCTGGTAAAGTCAACGATTGTCTTCGTTCTGACCTGGTGCTGAGCGTACGTGGACCGGTTGCATTCTACGCAAGAAAGAAACTGGGGAATAAGCCACAGTTTTGCTGTGAAACGGGTACTCATTTTCAAGTTTGTGTTCTCTAGGTGATGTGGTTGCCTGCGAAACTATCAGAAAACATTCCTGTTCTCTGCAGAATCGAATGCGAACCTGGCTTCCTCCATCCGGATGAACCTTAGGCAAAATAAACTATATTGAGATGTAGAGAGTATAAAAAACAATCGTCTATGCATGCATACAATCAAGCCTATATCCCCTACAGGCCGCGTTCTTCACGAGTTAAATCTGCAAGGAAATTTACTGCATACGAGCAACCGTCACGGCCGTCAGAATTCTTCTTTGCAACCGAATGTCAAGTATTCTGGAACCTGCGATCGCTCTCTTCGCTGTTGTTGTAAATTTCTTTGCCCATACGTCAAACTCCTTTCTCAGAGTCTTACCAGATGAAAAAAAGCGCCAGATTCTTTCTCGTATATATAAATTTTCCCTTGTATATATACATGTGTATGCTTTCAATACATGTTGATGGTGGCTTTAGTAAGCATGGATCTTCTTCCCAAAAGGCCTATATATCTATCTATCTATATGCTGTTTTGATAGTCTCGTGGTGCCCAACTTGCAGCATGAGGATGGATCAAAATGCAAGGATTTGGTATATGATCTAGTTGCCAAGACCGAAGTCGACCACCAATCCTACCTCTAAAATGTAGTCGTGCAGCAAGAATCCGTCCAGATGTCTTTTCTTTCTTCTTGGTGGCAATGCTGACTCTCCTATTAAATTGTCATGTGTGGGTTTCATGTAGCTTTCCTCTTGACCAGTCTGATCTATCCAGTTCTTAAGCGGCGAGAATTGCATGCTCCAATGATCGTTTCAAAGCTCTCATGGTTTGGGGGTTCACGGTTTGGAGGTTCACGGTTTGGTTTCTAAAACTTTTCTTAAGATCAGTGAGTTCCGGCCATGGCCCATGCCCTCCAGGCCCTCGCCTGTCCAAATGGCAAACACATTTGCATCTGAGGCGCAGACTGAAAAGTACGTATCATCAAACATCATCGTCAACAAAAGATATATGTAGGTGGAGGGCATTCAAGGCCCCCAAAAAGGACCCCTCTCCTTTGTGATTCCCAACGTTCGCTTGGGGAGCAATCGTTGGATCAGCAAAAGTGGCTCCAAAAAGGACTGGATGGATGGATCCATAAAACCAAAAGTTTCGATCAAGGAAAAGGAGCACTATGCCACTACATGCGTGAGATTATATCACAAAAGCAATTTTCGCTATTAATCTGGATTATATACTTTGATTCATGCAACTATTATCGCTATTAATCTGGATTCCAAGCTCTGTTGTACTTTGATTCGTTCTTTCTGGCAGTATATAGTTTATGAGGACGAGAAAATTTGTTGCGAGGAAAGCAACAGTTTGTAGGGCAGTGCAGGCTGACCAGCACATCCGCCCAGGACCAGCGCGATCTTAATACACATAAATGGAACAGTTAAGCTCCACACAAAGTGGGGATTTTATGGTAACACATCTCGAGCAAAACAAAGCAACCAAGCAAAGAAATGCCAAAAGAGTTTTACCAGAGGAGTGGACCAGTAAATGACAGTGAAAGGGGATGAAAGGGATCGGGAGAGATGCCAGGGGATATTCGCCGCCTCCGGCATGGATAGCCGTTGGAAAGCCAAGGATGGCGATTTAGCCGTTGGTCTCGTGGCGATAAAAGAAAAGAGATTAGCAAGTTAATCGATGCTAATCGCTCGAAATGCTGGGGCAACTCCACAAACGCGAAGTTGATGGAGGGATGGATGGTAGATATGGCATGGTAAAAACTTTTGCCCGGGGGGTTTTTACTTCTAGGGCTCTTGTTTTAGGTGGCTCTTTAGCTTAGGACGGAGGTGGAGAAATGGTGGTTTGTGTGGAAGCAAAGCCGCCAAGGATTCTCGCAAAGCAAAGCAAGCAAAGACTGGTACACAGTTAAGTAGGAGCTTTCTCTCTCGCGTGTGTGAGAGGATTTCGTGAGGAGCGGGCATAGATTCCACCAAGCGAGCAAAGGGTTTTAGCCAATCTCCCCAGCTTTGGAGGAGATCGAGAGCTTCCAATCCATCCGGCGAGCCAGCGGGCGAGCGCGGCGCGAGGAATCGAGCGGGTTTGTATTGGTTTGATTGATCTCCTCCTTCTCGATTGTCTGGAATGATCGTCGATCGTTGTGGTGTAGGAGCGATGACGAGGAGGAGAGGTTTTAGATTCTTCCTCCTGGCGGCAATGTGGGTCTTCTTCTTCTTCTCGCCGGCGCCCAATATCGCCCAGGACGATGGCGATGGCGGAGGAGGAGGATTGGGAGCCGAGGATGGGATGATTGTCACGGAGGAGAACCTGGCGGCGCTGCTGGCGATCAAGCACGCCTTCATGGACGCGCAGGGCGCATTGATCAGCTGGAACGAGACGGGCGTTGGGGCGTGCTCGGGGAGCTGGGCGGGGATCAAATGCGCGAGGGGCCAAGTGATCGCGGTCCAGCTCCCGGGCAAGGGCCTGGGCGGTAGCCTCTCCCCGCGATTCGGCGAGCTCACGGAGCTCCGCAAGCTCAATCTCCACAGCAACAGGCTCGAGGGCTCCATCCCATCATCGATCACGGGCCTGGCAAATCTTCGCAGCGTCTATCTCTTCCAGAACAGGCTCACGGGGACGATCCCGGCTGGCCTGGGCCGGTCCCCGCTAATGCAGGCCGTCGATCTCAGCGGTAATAGGCTCCAAGGGGACATTCCGGCATCGCTTGGCTCTTCCGGCAGAATGTTCCTGCTCAACCTGGCGGGGAATAATCTAAGCGGTGGGATCCCACCCGAGATCGCGGCGTCGGCGTCGTTGATCACGCTGATTCTGGCGCGGAATGGCCTGGATGGGGAGATTCCCACCACCTGGCCCGATTCCGGAAAGCTGCGGACTTTGGATCTCTCGCGGAATAATCTCAGCGGCGAGATCCCGCCGTCCATCGCGAGGCTCCGGAATCTCACCATCCTCGACGTGGCCTCCAATGAGCTCTCGGGCGGGATCCCTGGCGAGCTGGGCGGGATCGCGGCGCTCCAGCTGCTCGATCTCTCGGGCAACCGCTTGAATGGCAGCATCCCGGCGAGCATCGGGCAGCTGGGCAATCTCACCAGCGCGAATTTCTCCGACAACAATCTCTCCGGGCGAGTGCCGCGCTTCGTCCATGGATTCAACAGCTCGGCGTTTGCGGGGAATGCCGGGCTGTGCGGGCTGGCGGGGCTGGTGGCGTGCCAATCTCCCGTGCCATCGCGATCGCCCCAGCAATCCACCCCCGCCGAGAGGCGGCGATCCAGGAGCCGGCTGAGCAAGCTGAGCTTGATCTGCATCATCGTGGGCGGAGTGCTCGCGCTGGGCGCCGCGATTTGCATGCTCATGCTCATCGCGTGGAGGTTCCGCGAGCAGCGGGCGGCGGGCGCGCACGAGAGGGCGAGCAAGGGCAAGGCGGAGTCGAGCGTGGATCCCAGCGGCGGGAGTAGCGGTGGTGGCGGCGGCGGTGTTGGCGGAGGGAATGGAAATGGCGGGAATGGGAAGCTCGTCCACTTTGATGGGCCGTTCTCTTTCACCGCGGACGATCTTCTGTGCGCGACCGCGGAGGTGATGGGCAAGAGCACGTATGGGACGGTGTACAAGGCGACGCTGGAGAATGGGAACACGGTGGTGGTGAAGAGGCTGCGCGAGGGGATCGTGAGGAGCCAGCGCGAGTTTGAGGCGGAGGTGAGCGCGCTGGGGAGGATCCGGCACACGAATCTGGTGGCGCTGCGGGCTTACTACTGGGGGCCCAAGGATGAGAAGCTGCTCGTGTTTGATTTCATGCATGGTGGGAGTTTGGCCGCGTTTCTACACGGTGAGTTCTTCTTCCTTGTTCTCTTTCTTTTGTTCTTCCTCTCTTCTTTTCTTCTTGGTTTCGTGGATGGTGTTTGCGAAGCTTTGCTCGAGCTCGTTTGGTTTGATTCTTTCGTCTAGATTGGTTTTTCGACGTTCTTGCTTGATCGATTTGGCGAGTTTTTCATGAACGGTGTCCTCCTCCTTCGTTCTCTTGCTTCGCTCGTTCTCTCTTTCTTTGTTCTTCTGTCTCGTTTTTCTTCTTTGTTCTTCCTCGTTCTCATTGTTCTCTTCTTTTCTTCTTGGTTTCGTGGATGGTGTTTGCGAAGCTTTCTCTTTTGATCGTGAGCTCGTTTGCTCCCTTTTCTCCGTGATGCGTCTAGATTGTCTTTGCTTTGTTTTTTCATGTTCTTGCTTGGTCGAGTTTTTCCCTCCCTTTTCTAGATCTTTGATTTGGTTGGCGATCGACATTTTCGATTGTTCGCGTGGGGTCTTTGATGGTGGACGTTTGGCTGGTTTGATTGTGTGCGTGATCCGATTGTCCTTGAATTCTTCCGACCTACACGCGTGTTGCGAGATTTTCTTTGTTCTCTTCGTTTCTTCTTGCTTTCGTAGATGGTGCTTGCGAAAATTTCTTCTTTGATTGCGAGAATAAGCTCGTTTCTCCGTGGTCCTTTCGTCTAGATTGTCTTTGCTTTGGTTTTTCCATTCTGCATTGAATGGTAGCGAGCGTCGACTGTTTGCGTGTGGTCTTTGATAGTGGTCGTTTGGCTGGTTTGATTGAAGTGTGCTCGATCCGATCATCCTCGAATTCCTCCCACGTACACTCGTGTGTGCTTCACTTGAGAGATTTCTGTTCTTCATTCGTGCATGGAATCTTAGGATCCATTTGACGCAAAGTTCTTTTTCTCTTGTGGCATTTAAGTTCTTCATTCGATCGTGCATGGAAGTCTTACGTTCCATTGACTCAAAGTTGGTCTTTTTTCTGTGTGTTCTTGCAGCTCGGGGACCCGAGACGCCGCTGGGATGGTCGACGCGCATGAAGATCGCGCTGGGCACGGCCAAAGGCCTCGCCTACCTCCACGACGCGGAGAAGATGGTCCACGGCAACCTCACCTCGAGCAACATCCTCCTCGACTCCCACCTCAACGCGGTCATCTCGGACTATGGCCTCTCGCGGCTCATGACCTCCTCGGCGGGCTCCAACGTTCTGGCCACCGCCGGCTCGCAGGGATACCGGGCACCCGAGGTGAGCAAGCTCAAGAAGGCCACCACCAAGTCGGACGTCTACAGCTTCGGCATCGTGCTGCTGGAGCTGCTCACCGGCAAGGCCCCCGGTGACGCGGTGAGCACCGCCGACGGTGGCGCGCTGGATCTGCCCGAGTGGGTGTCGAGCGTTGTCAAGGAGGAGTGGACGTCCGAGGTGTTCGATGTGGAGCTGCTCAAGGGGACCGCTCCATCTGAGGATGATATGCTCAACACGCTCCAGCTCGCGATGAACTGCGTCTCGGCGTCGCCCAGCTCCAGGCCGGATATGAACGAGGTGCTGAGACAGGTGGAGAGCGTGGCTGGTGGCGGCGGTGGTAGCGCTGGCGGCGGTGGTGATCCTACCAGGTATTCTCCGGGGTCTGGAGCGGCTTCTTCGACGCAAGGAGCTGTGACACCACCACCTCCGCCAGCGCCATCGTCGTCGTCGTGAAAGTTTGTGTAAGTTAGATTGGTTTCGATCGATCGATGGTCATTGTTTGACAGGAGAATTGATATGGAAAAGCATCGAAAGAGTTCCAAGGATCTTGGAGGGAAGCTCCAATGATCTTGGAGGGGAGAAGAAGCCAGAGAGGAAGAAGAAGCTGCATTTTGCGGGGGGGAGAAGTTCGTTTGTGCTGTTTCTGTTTTGGGGAGGATTTTTTTTCCATCATACAAGCCCAAAGCTTGCAAAGTTTTAACAGGCCTTTTAAAATTTAATTTACATTTTAACTTACTTTAACATTAATTAAACTAGATTTAAAACTTCGCGATAAACCCTAAAGGTTTTTGGCGATGGAGTACCGAGAATTCGTGGAGACGCACGGCATTCTCCTGGCGGCGGCTGGATTGCCGGGCGATCTGTATGGTAAGCTCCACCACAAGCTCGTCAACGATGTCCTGGATGGCGGGAGTGTGTTTGAGATCGAGGAGTGCGAGAATGGGAGGCAGCGGCGGCTCCTTCTCGCCGGCGATGGGATCGGCAAGGAATCGGATGTGTTCCTTGTTGATCATGCCTGGTCATTCCGGCTCCCCGATGCTCGCAAGCAGGTAATCCATCCCATCCAGGATTTTTCTTCACAATATTTTGCTTCTTCTTCCACAGCTTGAAACGATTCCAGGGCTAGCGGAGAGAATGGCGGAGCTTATGTGCGTCGCTGGCGATCAGGACGATCAAGAGAATGAGATTGATGCAGATGAATCTCACGAAGACAAGGAAGAAGAGCTTGCAAAGAAATTAGGTGGCGATGAAGAGCCTTTGTGGCTGGAGCTCGATGAACTGGGAATCGACGATGAGAAGCTGGAGTCTCTAGATCTTGCGACTGCATGTCCGGTGAGAAACTGTTGTTTCCTCCCTTTTGCTTTCTTTCGACTTTTAACGTTTCTCGTTTTCTAGAATTTAATCGCTCTCAGTCTTTGGGGGAACGGACTCGAATGCGCGGACGTGCTACTTAATGTGCTCTCTGGTTTACGCTCTTTGCGAGGGCTCTGGTTGAATGAAAATCCCGTAGCTTCAAGCGAAGTGTAAGTTTCGGTTTCAAAGATTTCTTCGATAGATCTGATTGACAGTGGTGCTGACACAGGATACTGAAAGATTTACCGGACGCTTGTCCAAGCTTGGAGATTTACAACTCCAAGCTTCTTGGAGATTTTGGCTGGTGGTCGATTGGGTTTTGCTGCGGATTGATTGATTCAGAGAATCCACTTGGAAGCGAAGGTTTGCTGGAAGATGTGGAGAATATTGACCTTTCTAATCGTGGTATCAGAAAGCTTCCAACGAAGGTAAGATTTTATCGCTTTTTTGTTTGCGTGATTTGTAAACTTTCGACTGCTTCAGGGATTTAATCACGTAGTATTGCCAAAGCTTACGAGTCTTAATTTGCGGGGTAATTCTTTTGAGGACGTATCAAGCGGTGACCTCTTGCAAGCTCTGAAGTCGTTTCCTTTGTTGAAATCTTTAGAGGTAAACTTGTCTTTGGTTGGAATCTCTTCTTTATCTTTTTTGTAGATTGATATTCCCGGTGCACTTGGTAATAGTGCATTGAAACTCAGTAATGATCTGCCTAAGCTGCTAGAGATAAATGGCGTGGCTGTAGTGAAAATTCTGGAAGAAGAGAAGGATTTTGTGGATACTCGCCTCAAACAACATTTTCCTCTCTGGAGTCCAGAGGAGCCACTTTCAGAACGTGTTCTTCGAGCGATGTGGAGATATATAATGACATACAGATTAGCTGACGAAGTGAAGCTGGATGAGATGCCAGTGTGGTAAGATGTGAAGTCTTTGTCTTTTTTTTTTCTACTCTTGATTTTTTTCGAACTTGTATTGATAGGTATGTTATGGATGAACTTGGGTCTGCTGTGAGACATAGTGATGAGCCAAACGTGAAATTTGCTCCATTCATGTTCCTTCCTGATGGGTCAATGAACTCAGCTGTGAGGTAGAACTTATTCTCTATTCCTTTTTTCGTTTTTTAATTTCTCTTGTGTTCAAGCAGCTATACTTTAATGTGGCCTACCAAAAACATTACAAAAGGTGAAGAATGCACCAGAGACTATCTTTTAGGATTTGATGAGAAAAAACAGCGATCGGCACGTCTAACTGCATGGTTTCATACTCCAGAAGCATACTTTGAACAGGTAGTTCTCGCTTATATTACTTCTATATTCAAAACCTCATATTTGCGCAGGCATACAAAGACCATCACCAAAAAATTCATCCTTCAAAGAAGCCGACTGATATTATTTCTACATCACAGCATTCAAATGGAAACAAGAGGCATTTCACTGTTTATAGTGATATACCTCAAGTCATGGACTTTCTGAATCGTCCTGAATTTACTCTAAGTAAGATCATCTATACTCATTTCTGGATCTGACTGTAATTGATTGGGAATTTTGTTTCTGCAGTTGACGATCCAAGCAAGGCCGATATCATCTGGGCAAGCTGGCAACTTGACGAAGATGCTTGTAAAGCGTTTGGTCTGAACCAAGACCAGTTTACTAATCAGTTTCCTTTCGAAGCCTGCATTGTTATGAAGCACAACCTTGCAGAAACCATGCGATTGGTAAATTTTAGTCCTCCCTTTACAGGATTTTTTCTGACTTTGAAGAGCTTGCAGGCGTATGGAAACCCGGAATGGCTTCCCACTACTTACAACTTGGAATCCCATTTAGCCGCTCTCATTGGGGACTATAATGCCAGAGAGAAGCGTGGCGACGATAATCTGTGGATTCTCAAACCATGGAATATGGCTCGTACAATTGACACGACGGTGACAAGGTCCCTGCCAGCGATAATACGACACATGGAAACCGGGCCAAAGATTTGTCAAAAGTACATCGAAACTCCTGCTCTTTTTCGTGGCAAGAAGTTTGATCTACGCTACGTTGTCTTGTTGCGTTGTTTGCAACCCCTGCAGCTGTTCTTGTGCAATGTCTTCTGGGTAAGTTTCTTGCAAGCACTTTCTGTGAGTTAATCAAATCTTTTCTTTGCAGATTCGACTGGCTTTGAATGACTACACTTTGGACGAGAGCAGTTTGTCCGATTACGAAACTCATTTTACTGTCATGGTAAAGGCCGAACTTTTTTCTTTTCTGCCAACAGCATGGTTCATTGTTCTCGCTTGCAGAATTATAGAAACAAGCTGAATCACGTCAACACCCACGATTTTGTTCCGGAGTTTGAAAAGGAGCACAACGGTACTCAAACCTTTACTCGTTGGTTTCTCTTCAAACTAAGTTCTTGACGTGCAGTGAACTGGCGTGACATACACGAGCGTGTCAGGGAGATGTTGCGAGCTGTTTTCGAAGCAGCATCGACTATCCACCCGGAAATGCACAGCCCCAAGTCCAGAGCAATTTATGGTGTGGATGTTATGCTGGATACTAACTTTCATCCCAAACTGCTGGAGGTAAACGAGCTCAAAGTTAACAATCTCAACAATTTCGGCTTCTAAATGCAGGTTACTTACTGCCCAGATTGCACGAGAGCGTGCAAATACGACGTGAAGAAAGTTGTGGGCGATAACACCGTGATGAAGGGTGCTGATTTCTTTAACAACGTTTTTGGTTGCCTCTTCCTCAACGAAGCTCAAGACATGACTCCACTTTAAACGTAAGTCATACATACAGAGCCAGGGACCTAACTTTTTCTTTTCTTTGTAGGGCGGCATGAGCAGGAATGAAGTGTCGAGCTATTCTATCGACTTGTTTCCAACGATGGGTGATCTCGATTTACAGACAAAGCTCAAGGTACAATGAGAAAACGGAGTCCAGCGCGTCTGCGTCTATAGGTGTTCTTCTCGCTGCATCGAAGGCCTGTCTTGTTACAAGGGACTTGCAAGCTGGGAAGAAAGTCCACTCCGATGCCTCTTACGCCGGGCATGCGTCGGACGTCTTCATCGCGACCACTTTGATCAACATGTACGCGAAGTGTGGCAGCACGGTTGATGCTCGGGCAGTTTTCGACAGCATGCCTCAAGACGTGGTCTCGACAACTGCTATGATCCTGGGACACGTAGAAAACGGGGAGAACGTCCGGGCTTTGGAGCTCTTTTCCGGGATAGTTTTTCGGCCGGACGCTCGAGCTTTTGTTGCTGCTCTTCGGGCTTGTGCTGGATTAGCAGCCGGCGAGGACGGGCAAACCATTGGAGGGAAGATGGTTAAGCGGGATTCACTAGAGAAAGGAATGGCAGTACACCATCAAGCTACGGAGGCCGGGGACGACACCCATATCTTCGTAGCAACGACGCTCATCGACATGTACTCCAAGTGTGGGAGCCTGCTGGATGCACGAAGAGTTTTCGACAAGATGGCTACGTACGACGTGGTCGCCTGGAACAGTCTGCTGATGGGATGCGTAGAGAACAGGGAAAGCGAGCTAGCTCTGGTGTTACTCTCGAGCATGGAGGATCTTTCTCTAGCTCCCGACGCTCGGACCTTCGTCGCATCACTCGGGGCCTGCGCGATCTTGGCCGAGTGCGAAGCAGCGAGTGAAGTTCATGGCCAGCTCCTCAAGGTGGCGAGCCTGGAAAGGGGCGATGCTCTACACTCCCGAGCAGTGGACTGTGGCCTAGACTTGGACATCTTCGTCGCCAACACGCTCGTTGACATGTACGCCAAGTGCGGGAGCATGGCGAGAGCTCGCAGCGTCTTTGACAAACTTTGGCACCGAGACGTCGTCTCGTGGACCGCTCTCATCCTGGGCTACGCCGAGAACGGCGATGCGGAGGTGGCTCTCGAGTTGTATTCGCGGATGAGACGCGATGGCTGCGAGCCCGACTCGAAAACACTGGTGGCGGCTCTGGTGGCGTGTGGGAACTTGGTGGCGCTGGATGCTGGGAGAAGGATCCACGACGACGCAAGGAGGCTCGAGCTACACAGCAACGTACTCGTTGGCAACGCTCTGGTGGATTTCTACGCGAAGTGTGGAAGCATGGAAGCGGCCGAGGAAGCTTTCAGCTCGATCACCAGGAAGGATACTATATCCTGGAACTCGCTCGTCACAGGTTACAGCAAGCAGGGTGACGCCGAGAAGGTCTTGAGTTTGTTCCAGCGGATGCAAGAAGGTGGCGGCGAGAGGATCAAGCCAAACTCCATTACTTTTCTCTCGGTTCTCTCGGCGTGTGGCCACTGCGGACTCGTCGACAAAGGAAGAGAGATCTTCCAGGCCATGGCGAAGCAGCACGGTGTAGAGCCCGGGATGGAGCACTTCCACTGCGTGATCGACATGCTGGGACGCGGTGGTCACCTGGAACAAGCGTTGGAGACGATCGAGGCCATGCCTTGGGCAGCCGACGCCACGACTTGGACGATCGTTCTATCCTCGTGCCGAAAGTGGAAGAACGCGAGGATTGGAAGGGTGGCGTTTGATCGATTGATGGAGCTGGATGGAGGCAAGGAGTCGTCGACTTACTTGCTCATGGCGGGGATTTACGCGAGCGCTGGAATGCGGGCGGAGAAAGAAGAAGTGCTCCAGCTGGCACGCCACGTGTCTAGTGACGTGGACGTTATTACTGACACGACATAAAATATAATCACGACCAGTTACTACTTGGCTACATGGCGGACACGTTGACAGCAATGGGTGACGCACATTTCCCTGAAATTGGGAGCACACATTTTGGGTTGTCTCTTTCCCCTAGTGCGCTTGTCTCCGTACGATCATCCACGTGTCACTCATCGAGGCGATCCCGTTTGGGTTGTGTATGTTGATCCATTAGCTCGCGCGCTAGGGATTCGCATTCTCGCCTGGATCGATCGCTCGATCGGTCCGACGCGCATTGCGATCTCCCTCGCGGCGGCGAATTGGGCTGCGAATTGCGCGCAATGGATGTGGCCAAGGATCTAACGTCGGGGACGCTGGCGGGCGTGGCGCAGCTCCTCGTCGGCCACCCCTTTGACACGATCAAGGTGAAGCTCCAGAGCCAGCCCGCCCCCCGCCCAGGTGAGCCGCCAATCTACGCTGGCGCCATAGACGCCGTCAAGAAGACCCTGGCGGCGGAGGGATCCCGGGGCCTCTACAAGGGCATGGGCGCGCCGCTGGCCACCGTCGCGGTCTTCAACGCTGTGCTCTTCGCGTCGCGCGGCCAGATGGAGAGCATATTCCGCGAGCGCCCCGGGCAGATCCTGACCGTCCAGCAACAGATGCTCTGCGGCGCTGGCGCCGGCGTGGCCGTCAGCCTCGTCGCCTGCCCCACGGAGCTCGTCAAGTGCCGGCTCCAGGCCCAGTCAGCCCTAGCGGCGAGCGGCGCCGCCGGCGTCGCCACCGTGTCGTACGCCGGCCCCATGGACGTCGCCCGGCACGTCGCCCGGAACGAAGGCGGCGCCGTCGTGGGGCTCTACAAGGGGCTCTTCCCGACGCTCTTGCGCGAAGTCCCCGGCAATGCCGCCATGTTTGGGAGCTACGAGGCGATCAAGCAGGCCTTGGCGGGCGGGAAGGCGACGAGCACACTCGGGCAGGGGTCGCTGCTAGCGGCAGGCGGAGCGGCGGGAGCGATGTACTGGCTGGCGGTGTATCCCGCCGACGTCGTCAAGAGTATGATCCAAGTTGACGACCACAGCAACCCAAAGTTCCGGGGGACGCTGGACGCCTTCCAAAAGGTGTACCGCAGCGAGGGGATCAAGGGGCTGTACCGGGGATTCGGCCCGGCCATGGCTCGCAGCGTGCCTGCCAATGCCGCCTGCTTCCTCACCTATGAGCTCGTGAGATCCAGCTTGAAGTGAGATCTCGCTCAAACATACATAGAGACCGAAAAAACCAAGACGGGAAAAGGACTACCTCATCGCATTCTTTCTTCTTGCAAAGAAAAGGTTGTGTGTTTCATCATCTTTTTTCTTTGTGCTCGCTTCTTCTTCGTCTTCTCCCTCTTCAAAACAAGACAGGGCTGCCATTAGTTCTCCGGATAAATTGTACCTATTGGCCTCTTTCGAATCTGTACAAAGTCCCGCAACATGGGAAGTCCTCCTAATTAGGAAACGCCAGCGCTTGTTTGATGGTGCGAGCTAGTTGTCTTCTTCCGGGGCCTCGTGAAGCCAGCAAAGCCACTTGCCAACTTCGCGAATCGCCTATATACAAAGCTATTAGATAACGAAGGAGACGTGCTTTTATAGTCGAGAGTACCTGTTCTCTTCCAGGGGTCGGGTCTTTGACGTCGTCCTGCCACTTGAAAAAAGCATTCTCCGAGATAACCTGCACACTCACGATGTAAGTTTCTTTCGCTTGCCTTGTAAGGTAGGGAGGAAACACTCACCTCGTCCGTGTAAAAACTGTTGAACAAAGCTGTCATTAAGCCGCTAGGATGGCCATGATGATGAGCAAATTGTTGCACGGCTACTATGTCTGCAAAAGCATGAAACCAGCCCGTCAGTCGACCGACTATAGAGCACTCGAACTCAAAAGATACAACATTGTCCTTGACTTGCGCCGGCAGCTTTGGCATTTGCAGCAGTGACTCTTTTCAAAAGGTCCGAGTACTTCCGTGTGCGTTTGAGAGAAGCCTGCACAGGAAAAAAGAAAGAAGAGATTTTTTCGAAATAAATCCGCCGTAAAATCTCAAGTATACCTCGTAGTCTTCAGAGGGCACAGGATGGACCGTCTGGTTTAAAACCTCAGTCATCAACATGCGTAGAAACCCAGCATTTGTAAACAAAGAGGAAGCGTTTGTCTGTGCATTTGCATTTACCAGTTGAGTAAAGTGAGACCAACTCTGAAAGAATTACGTACCTCCAGCCATTTCAAAACTTCGGGAACGGACACATTGTTTGCGAATGCATCCTTCAAATAACCCTCGACAGGGAGAACCTGTATGGTCGTAAAATATGTCAGCAGAAAACCAATAACATACAAATGGAGCTTGACACTTACAGGGTCCAGACAGAGAAGATTCTTTTTTCTCAAAAACGCCTCGACTTGTCCAGGTCTAGGATTTAGGACAAAATCTTGAATGTTAACTCCGGCAGCCTTGTACAATCGTAGCATTTCTTCCTCGTTCTTCTCCTTGCGAATAGTGTCCAAGACAGCACCAAAAATCTCCAATGCGTCGGTACTCAGCAGTAAACTATCCTTCTCCGCCCCACCCTCTTTTACCAGTTTTTCGACTTGAATTAATGGAAACACATCCTCCGCAACAAGCTTCCCGACAACGCTTCCTAGGTAGTCAGCGGCTTTCGGAACGTCCACCACTGTGTCTTCAAACACAGAAAGAACAGACGCTATCCTGTTGATAGATAACAAACTTTAGGAAAAGGAACCTTAAATCTTAAAACATTTGCATACCCTTCTCTCATTTGATCGTAAGTAAGTAGCGCAGGGCTCTGCGATCGTAGATGCTTGATGAGCGTCGCCATTAGGTCCCGTTCAACGTCCTTTCTCTCGAAAGATTCCAATATCCACTGCGAAACCATTTTCGCGTGATAGTCAGGCCTTCCGAGTTCCTCAACGCACTGAACTGCTTCCTTCACATCCCTTATGCTGCACATACATTGGCACTGCATTAGAAACAAAAAATGCACTGGATAGAAAACCAATACTGAACCTGTAGTACTCTTCAATGGCCAGAGTACTTTTCTTTCTCAGCTGCTCTTCTGTCAGTGCTGGGGGCTGAGAGACTTGTGGTGCAGGTGTAGGCGGAGTCGATGGCCTTTCTATCGTGGAATAAGCTGCCAGCCGATCACTCGAAGATCGTTCCAAACCACGATACTCCTTCACACCCGGGGCAGCTGACATAGGCCTCTCCAATATAGGCCTTTCGCCAGCCCCAAAACCAGTACCACCCCTCGAGAACTCATCCCTGCTTATGTAAGGTTCCCTGTTCATACTTGGTGCAGTACCAGGACGTCGAAAATCCACTTGCATCTTAGGTGGCACGTCGCCTAAAGCACTCCGTGCAGAGGGCCCGGGAGCACCACGCATTGGACCCCTTCCAAGTCCTCCTTGAGGAACAAACGTAAACTCCTCTGACCTCTGCGGCATCGGCATCGGCATTGGCCTGCTATCCATAAAAAACTGATCTTCTTTTCGAACATCCTGCATGTAACGACCTGGCATTCCTCCTCGACCCATCGGTGACATAGCTCCGGGAGATGGTGGTACACGCCTGTTCATACTCATACCGCGAGAAAATCTGTCTCGGCTAGTGTGGGCAAGCCGCTCCTGTTGAGCGTCCCTGTGCACCTCCTCAATCTTCTTGGGACCCTCAACCTTTCTTCGCTGCTGCCAGTCATTGTTTCTAAGGTCGATAACGTCCTTCAAACCAAATCTCAGTCTAGACGGAAGCTTCGGGTTGTTGGAGAGGTCCAAAATCCTCTCGAAGTAAGCATCTATATGAGCCTTTGCCTTGCTGTGATCGATAAGCGAACCGATGGTTGTCATGAGCTTGCAGAGTGCTTCTATATTCTCCTCGTCAGGACTCTGGTATTCTCCCAAGAGCGACGTGATGCACTGATGCATGATCCGCTCCGTTAGCATGCTCTCCTTGTACAGCTCGCCGATAAAACGGATGTTTCCCAGCATTCGTCTGCGGGCCTTCACGCGCTTGATCTCACGTTCTTCCGGGGTGATGGCGATACCATCTTCCTCAGTCTTGCCAGCTTCTTCCTCTTCTCTCTTACCACGCTCAAACTCTTCCTGGCACTTGTTCAGAAGAACCCGCTTGAAAGTAACTTTCTCCCCATCCTCAGTAAACTCGGGCAAGGCAACCGACAACTGGACACAAAAACGTGCGTACGTCTCACAAAACGTTGGCTCCATGATGGCTTTGTCGAAAATCTGAGATATCACGCCATTAAGCGTAGCTGCGGTCTCAATCCCCAGGTCCTGAACTTGAGCAAACAGCTTCTCGAAGTTTTGAGGCGTGAGCTTATTGAGGATGCCCTTCACCTGCCTTTGCTTGGCGTCTTCTTCGTCAGAAACTTTACCAATCTCATAACGCTTCTCTGCCTTGTGCATTGCAGGCAAAGGCGTAGGAGATGGAATGAGACCTTTCTGAGGATGAATCCAGCTGAGAGAATCAACACCACGTCCCGGAACAATGTGAGGCGGCATGTTGGGAAGCATTGGTGGCGGAAACCTCATCCCTGCTGAAGTGTTACCCGGTCTGAATCCATCAACTCGAATGTCCTGTGCCCGTCCCGATGGAGTTATAGGCTGCTTGATCCACCTGTCCTCGTCTGCTGGTCGTCGCGGAACTCCCCGGAGTCCCATATCTACTGGCGGGACTAAAATAACCTCTATATCCGGCCTAACTTCAAAATCTGGTGGCAAGCTCACATTGTGTTCCCTTTGCGTCAGCAGAAAGTCCCTACTGTATCTCTTCTGTGTCGAAAGCTGAGTATTGTCGTCCGGCTTGGGTGCCGGAGTCGGCAAGTCGGCAGCATCTTCCCAATCATCCAACTCTTTCGGAGGCTCCACTTCTACTGAAGGCTTCTTTTCAGCTTTGACTTCCACTTCCTGTTGCTCTGCCGGTACCACGAGCTCATCCTTCTTCTCGTCGGGAGCCTTGTAAGCGTTGTACAGGTCGGCATTTGATCCCGCAGCGTCAGCTTTAGCAAGAATCTTTTTCTTGTTTTTCTTCTTACTTCCTTGTTTCACTTCGACGACCACCTCAGTAGAATGTGAAGCGGACTCCGATACCAACTTGGGAACAGCTTCCGCAGGTGGTTCCACTTCCAACGCAACCGGGGGAGTTTCAGCATGCTTCTCAACCTCCATCGGCTTTTCGTCATTATCGCCATCCTTTTGAGAACCAGCTGCAGCTGCATCGACACTTCCAACCGACTGCTCTATCTCCTGCACTGTGCTATTTTCCGGCGTTGGAGGTGCACCAACCTCTACGCTACCTTCAGAAACTGTTGCCCCGGACTCAACGATTTGGTCGGCACTTTCCTGTGGAACATCCACTGCTACGGTTGTGGTGGCAGTAGTCTCTTCTATGAGCGTCTCTGTAACCGCAGTACTGTCGACAACAGCCTCCGTACCAGCCTCCGCCCGTGCACTATCTAAAAGCTCAGATGGTGTAACTGTAGTGTCGACATGAGAATCTGTGGGTGGCATTGCCGGAGTCGCAACTTGCGTGCCACGGGGGATAAAAGATGCTCCAGGAGGACCATAACTCCTCTGAGAATCCCCCATATTCTGAGGGAAAAACGGCGGGCCTGTCGTTGATAGTGGCGTCGAGTAGTGATTCATACCCACCGACGGCGACGGCCCGGTAAAGTTCATTGGTCTGATTGGCGGCCCCCTTGGTAAAACTGACGCAGGCAACACCTCTTCTTGCGTTTCCGGATTGACAATCTTCAACGCCCTGCTAGCCCGCTGCACAAACGGAAATGACTGACCATGATGTCCCATCATTTGCTGAGGCACGATTGAGGTTCCAACTTGAGAGCCCATCACTGGAGATGGTTGAAACTTAGCTCCGGGTGTGAAGGCCGGAGGCTGAACTAAATTGTGGTTGTGTTGGAGAACCGGCTGCTGTAAAGGCTGCTGAATCGTGTTCTGAGGTTGAGAGCTGACAACTTGCATCGGAATTGGCATGTGTGCAGGCCGAACAGGTTGTGTAGGGGGAAGCGGTGCATGATCCAAAACAACGGGTGGCAAAAGCTTGCCAGCGCGAGAAGCTTCGTACTGCGCCTAATAGCGCAAAACTTGTAAGCAAAGCACACAAGCAACAGAAAAAAGACTAAGTAAAAACGTACTTGCTCTCGCTTCTGCTCGTCAAGGTTCGGAGGAGCCGATGTTGTACGAGCTGGAATCTAGACATCCAAGAACAATGAAAACATTGTACAAGAACCAGTCAAAGCTATAGATACCTGCACGCCGCCATTAGGCCCCAACCCTCCGGGACTGAAGCTGCCAAATTGAAATGTCATTGCCGGTTGCCGGGCAATATCTTCAGTAAAACAAAAACTCTATGAATCAGAACGCCGAGGAACAAGATTAAAGACGACAAACTCACCAGCCTGGGATTTTTCCGGAGTACTCGGAGATAGGGGCTGCTTGCCATTGTTGTGTACTGGCCGCCTAGGAGCTGGCACAGACACATTACCACCTAGAACATCCCCCATTAAAGAGCAAGTTAACACTAACCAATAAAATACTCACCAGTAGGCCGATGAGTCGGCTGCAAAATTGCCTCTCCACCATTCGCATTGTTTGTATACTGCTGCCAGTTATTCTTCCTGCGAGCTAGGCATTAAACCCTTCCACTCAAAGAGAAAGAAAAGAAAAGAGCAAAGAAGGCTTGGCTTACCTCCGACCCGCGCTTCCATGAGCATTGGGACGAGGAGTGGGATGATTAGAATGAGGGGGAGCGCCCGCTGAAGGGCCAGGCCCCCCACCCTTTGCTGATCCCTGCGTCGCTCGATACACAGCAGCTCCTCCGCGGCCGCTTCCTCCTCTCTTGAGCTGCGATTCAACTGGATCCGCCTTCGCCTGATTAGTGGTCATAAATCCAGAGGCCAGGACACGCTTCCCCGCAATTCGTCCGCGAATTCGCGTCGCCTGGAAAACCCTAAGAACAAGAACCCTGCTCCGGCGCTGGGAATCGCTGCGCCAGACCCTAAAATCACCTCTAGAATCCCGAGATTTCGATCACCGGCGGGGCGCCGGCGTGGAGATCGCGCCGATCCAGTGGCTGCACGAGATCGCGCTCATGCATCACATCCTCATGGCGACTGCCGCCACAACACGGAGTCTGAGAGAGAGAAATGGAAGAAGAGAAAGCAAAAACACAGGAAGTAATGCTACCCTATCCGAGCCTCTAGGCTCGGGCACATCCGTACTCCGAGCCTAGCCATCCGCGGTTCGAATCGCCTTCCCGACGCGCTTTAACGGCAAAAAGATCGACCACTGGACCGTTGCGCGGCATTTTAGGGTTTAGAAAGAAGAGAGCTTCTTTCGTCATGGCAGTGACATTGTCGTCGGAGATGGAGAGCTACATGGAGGGATCGATCGCGCATATGGTAGGGCTTTCTTGCGCGGATCAGCAGCTGCGCGAGAAGCTCCAGCTCGCGGAGCGCTCGCAGCTCGATTTGCAGAGCCAGGTCCACTGCTTGCAAGAGAGATTGCGGGAGATCCAGCAGAAATACAACACGGCCAAGGTAAAATCCGCGAGAAAGATCGCTGCTGGAGCCGTAATCTCGCGATTTCTTCTCTTTCTTTCTTGCTTTCCAGGTGGAGGCGAGCTTGAGCGCGCAGGCGCTGAAGAGGCAGATCGCCGAGACGCAGAAGGTCGCGGAGTATTGCAAGCATCTCAGCGAGGAGTGCTCGCGGCTGGAGAACGAGTGCCTGCTCTACCACAACGATAGGCAGATTTTCATGGAGGCGGCGGATGATGCCGAGGAGAGGGCCGCGGCGGCGGAGCATCGCGCGGCGGATGAGCTCCGGGAGGAATTCGAGCAGCGGCGGAATCGGATGGAGGAGGAGCGGCTGGTTCACGACTTGGTGGCTTCGGCAGTGGACGCTGGCGCTCTTAGAGCTGTGGAGCGCGAGAGGGACGCGGCCGTGCACAAGATGAGAGCTTCCGAGAGGTGCGTCCAGGGATTGTTTGGGGAGATCCAAGACTTGAGGAAAGACGCGAAGCAGTACGAAACCAATCTCAAGAAGGCGGAAGTCGAGGTAAGAATCGTCCACTTCTTTCTCTTTTCTCTCTTTCGTGGTAGCCTTGTTCTTCGTTTTGTTCTTGTTCTTCCTCCCTTCCTTTTCACTGCTCTCTCGCTTTTCTCTTCCTTGTTTTTGTTCTTGTTCTTCCTCTCTTCTTTTTCATTGTTCTCTCGTTTTTCCTTCCTTGTTCTTGCTAGTGTTTGCTGACAAGCAATTGTTTTCTATCCGCAGGTGGAATTTCTCTACCAGGAGAACAACGAGCTCAAGCTTTTGCTGGGAGGGAAGTATCCAGGCTCGACGGGGCAAGCAATCTCACCGCTACACATCCAAGGAGTAAGGTTCACGCCTAGATCAAACTCTTTCATTCAAAGCAAGCTCTCGTTTGATTCCTCGAGTTCTACCTCTCTGTGCTTCTTGCAGATCAAGTGTCATGCTGCCAAGCCGGGCTGTACGCTGCTAGGCTTGTCTTCCAGACAACCTCTTACACCACTCCGGTCCAATCTCGCCGAGTGGAGACGACAATACAGATGAGAAAAACTTTGCGAGGAGCTCGAGCATCGCCATCGCTGGGAAGCACTGCGAGCAAAGCGAACGACGACTTGTAAATTCATCTGGCCGGAGGTTTTTGTAGCTCCGGAAGTTTGCAAGGCAAACTTTTTTTGTTGTTACTTTTTTAAAATGACGAATATACTTGAGATGCCTGTGTTGCCCTAATTCGGACGGTGTGGATTTGCGCTGGCCGAGCGATGCGTCTCCCGCCAACATCAAGATGAGGGCGAGAGGAATGGCGCCGAGCTATGGCGCCCAAGGGCAAGAAGGGAAAGAAAGGCGGGGCGCCGAAGCCAGATTCTGGATGGCAGAAGGTATGGCGATCGCGATCTAGGTCTGTGATCGGTGTGATGATTTCTTGAGATGGATTTGTAGGCGCTTGGGAATTTCAAGTGGGAGCGGCCGCTGGAAGCTTTGCCAGATCCAGCTGCTGCGCCGAATTTTGGGGAAATTCGTGCTACAATCTTGCACGTTTGCCAATTGGTAAGCGAATTTTCTTTCACTACCTCCGTTTCTTTTGCTTAACCTTGGTAGACTGTTTGCTAGATTTCCATTCTTTGGAGTAGCAAAGTGAATGAGGCATTTATCGATGAGCTCTTCAGGGCCTCTCGGCCTTCCTTGGTAAGATCACACAAAGCCAAAACATTCCATTCACATTTTCGATGGTTTTAAACTCTAGGAGAAGCTAGAGCTCCGTGGAGCGACGTCCTTGGCAAGGTTTGTCATGCCTGACAACATAGCAAACGCTCTCAAGGAGTTGGATCTGTCATGCTGCACAGCTCTCGAGTATGTTTTCCTTGAGGTACTTCTACGATTTTTCAAGTTTCTTACAGGATTTTTCTTATACTCTCTTTTGGAGCAGTCGAGTTCTCTGGAGAAGCTATCGCTCGCGAGGTGTGGGAAGCTAAGAACAGGGCACATTGTCGCGCGGGGGCTCAAGGAGCTCAACCTCCACGAGTGTAACGAGCTCGTAGACCTCATGTTTTGGAGCGACAACGTGTTAATCTTAAATCCTCCTTACAAGGAGAAAGATCGACTGGAACTCTACTGTCTAGAGCTCAAAGGATTCCACTGTCCTCCCATGAAGGTAAGTTTCTCTTCCTCCATTCCATCACATCGTTTTAATGTGTGTTCTTCCAAGCTGGGATCATACGTCCTCCAAGTTTTTTGCTTGCAAATCGTCCTCGAGTGGAACAAGTCCAAGTTCCGCTTGCCAATCGTCCTCGTTTTGCTGCGTTCCATGCCAATGGAAGAACAATCCAGTGACAAGCCAAACGCTTTTTTTCTTGTTCTTCGTTGCTCTCTTCCGCAGATTGTGAGACCAGTCGTGGAGACTCCACCTCCATTGAAGGAACTCCTCGAGCACGACAAGGTGGTCGAAAGATATGAGATTGAGCGGAACCGTGTTCTCGAGCCAGGCTTCACGGGATTAGCAGACTTTCCGAAGACACCATACCTGGGATTTAATTCTTATCGGCTAGCATAGGAATCAATCTAGAACTTATCTTTCTCTTGCGAAACTAGAGGAGGATTGACGTAACGGCATTGTTGTGAAGAGGATCTTGTAAATGATCGAGCAAGTTCTCCAAAGGGCCCTTCTTTGTCACGAGAGCTTGGACGTAAAATCCCAGCCACGCCACCATCGCTAGACGGCCATTCTTTATCTCCTTGACTTTGAGCTCCTCGAAAGTAGCCGGATCTTTGGAGAGTCCCAGCGGATCAAACAGGACTCCTCCCGGATAGTTGATGTCTCCGGGAAGATAGATTCCTAGCGGTTCTAGTGCTTCGATGCCGCAGTACCTGGCATACTCTGGACCAACCTGTTTGGATCATAGATTAGTTTATATCGATTAGAAGAACTTGACTAGAAAAAGGACGATTTACCATGAGGAGGAACTGGCAGATCGCAATGACGAGGATGCCTTGAGCCCCAACAATGTGGAGGCCTGGAATCCCGAGATAATCTAGCGTATCGCCCTCGAGCTTGGCATACCCGACTCGCCACCACACGCTCTCTGCGAATTTAACTCCAAAGAACTTTTCCAAGACCTCCGGGATCACCACTCCCAGCGCTGCTAGCATCGCCCATCGAGCATGCAAAATCTCGAAACTGGAAGAAGAATAAGAAAAGAGCTATGTGATAGTAAGTTCCATAGACTTCACGGGAAGGAACTTACTTGAAGAACTTATCGAATTTTGCCGGATCTTTTCCAAGTCCCGCTATGTCGAAGCCATAATCTCCAGGAAAGCTTCCTTGGAGATGATCGGGATAGTCGTATGGAATCGGCCCCAGCCATTTGGGACGATCTTGGCCAAACCACACACTAGAGCCAAGCGATCAGCAAATTAATCTCCATCTAAAAGGATTTCTTTACCTCACCTCGCGTCCCTAGCCCTCATTCTCGCGGCATCCACAGCCGATCGGGAGTTCTCCGCCGCGGCCTTGGTCTCTTGCATCCTCTCCTGGAGCTGCTTGCCGAGCGAGCTATTCGCGATTGCCTTGACTGCCGTGAAGGGAAATGCCGAGAACACAAGAACACCGGCGAGCTGGGAGCTCATCAAAATCACTGGAAATCATCTCGCAGCCGCATTAATCCATCTCTGCTCACCTCTTGCCAGGACGCCCTGCAGGAACAAGCATTGCGGCAGCGCCTGGGAGCTCTCCTCCTCCTTGCCCCATGGAATTTGCCCCAAGAACACGCCTCGCTGGTGGCGAGAATGGAAGAAGCCATGAGCTAATGGAGAATCATTTATGGAGAATCTTTTCGCATATGCTTCAGACTGACCGTTGATAGTTGACCAACTGACCAGCTTGACGGTGATCTATCCAATTATTTATTTTCTTCTTTTCGAGCGTGGCTATGGCGTCGGCAATGGAGGCGCGATCTCTCTATCGATCACTGCTTCGCGAAGCACGGAGATTTCCCGATTATAACATTAGGGAGTACATCGCGAGGCGCTGCCGTCAAGGATTTGAGGCTAGCAAGGCAGGAGGAGGCCGTGATTTGTTAGCGTTTGGGGAAGAACAGCTCGAGCTTGTGAGGAGGCAGAGCCAAGTCTATGGTATGTATGCCCCCAAAATCAAGAATGTGATGGAGATCAAAGTCTCCAAAGCTTGATAGAGAAGATCCCAAGATTATCACACGTCGATCTTGCAAGAACTCCGGTGTGCGCGTGTGTGTGTGTGAGAGAGAGAGAGTTTATTCTTATAAACATGCCTACCAATCGATTCTCATAGTTCTTGCTTGCTCCTAGATCTCTCCCATTTCTCGGGAAGAACAGGACGAATCGACTTACCCAGTGCTGGCCGCCGAGGCTTGTCCCTTCCAGAATCCCAGAGGTTTTGATCTTCCTTGGTCGGTGGTGAGCCAATCTCGGTGATACTCACCGGCAGGAATGGCCGATCGTCTCGATCGTCGACCGAGAAGAATCCTTCCTCTTGCTCGCCTAGATCGCCATCCCCAGCAGCAGCTTTCCTGGATGGGCCATCGCGCCAGTTCCACAAATCCAGCGCGCCTGGCTTGCGGAACCTATCGGCTAGGGCGGAGAGCTGCTCGTCGGCCATGGGCGTCCTGGCCGGGAAGCTCTGCTGCTCCCACGGCTTCTCCAGCACCGTCACCGCGGCCATCATCTCCTGCCGCTTGCGCTTCTCGTAGATCCGGCGCTCGCGCAGCAGCCACGCCTTCTCGCGCATCCGCTGCTTGTGCATCTGGAGCCGCTTCCACTGCCACTTGGTGACGCCGCCGGGGAATGTGCGCTTGCCGCCGCCCATTCGCACCACCAGCAGCTCCCATCGATTGCCACACCCGGCGCTCAAGCTCATCGCCATGGCGGGAAAACCTCAAGAACCCTAAAATATCGCCATAAACCCTAAAATGTGCTCTTCCAGATTTTTGGGGCGATGGAAGAAAGGCGCATCCACGAGCTGGAGAACGATGTTGCCGCGTTGTCTGCGAGGATCAAGGCAAGCTTTCATCCTCTCTTCAGTGAGTGAAAATCTTGGCGCAGGCACTGGAAGTAGAGAATGCAAATTTAACTGCTCGATTCGTTCTTCTTGTCTCCCATTCGATTTACTCTCTGTTCTTTCAGCATGGTGAGAACCAGTCGCTAAAATCGAAGCGGACTCACAAGAATCACAAGAAAGAAAATCAAGGTACTCTACTATCCTTTTAAAGGAATTCCGCTCTTTCTCTCTTGCTAGGAAACTCTAAGCGATGATTTGTAGCTTCGACAATCATGTACATTGGCAGCTGGTACGTTCCTATCTTTCGTTTGGAAGAAAGCTGATTTTTTTTTCTTTTTTTTCTTTTTTTTTGCTGCTTGCAGGTTATTGCTGGCCGCCGTTATTGCTTGCTTGCTCTTTTTTTCGCTGGGAAGGAAGAAGTCTGTGGGTTATGCACAACGCATTCTTATGGCATCAAGTTCGTTGCATGGCCGCCGTGCTTTTCATGATTGCCTGTGGTCGTGAAGTACCAATATTTGTCTCCAGAGTAAGCTGGAGACAAATAAGATCACTGATTTTGTGGATCATCGACAACCTTTTAGACGTGGACAAGACCACGAGAAAATCACAGTATTTGTGCCTTCCAAGGCCTACACTTCTACTGCCGACCTGGTAAGTGACTGTGACGGCTAGATTCAGGCTTAGATTTTGATTGAAATATCTGTGTAGAATCCAAAGTACAGATACATAAGCATTTGTTAAAACATCTCGACCAAACATTACTGACGGCTTCACTGATTTCCGAAGGCATGCTGGAGCTTGGTCAGCATGCTTCTCTTGTATTTCTGCATGGTTAAATCCATGATGATGCAGACCCAATTGTTTATTTTAGCAAAACAAATTATCTGAACGTAAGCAGATTTTGATTTAGCTACTTATGAACGCAACCAACGCTTAAAATACTTTGGTATACTTACTTATCTTGCTCTAGTGAATTCCATAGATTTTGTGAGAGGGCTCCCTTCCTCCTCGAGCTGGATCTTGCAAATTATAGTAGATCCCAAGTTTTGGACTATAAAGTCTATAACTTTGGCAGTAAAGAACAAGCAGCGTGGAAAGTTTTGGAACTTGCAATGAATTGTGTGGAACATCACTCTGATAGGAGGCCGAACATGAGCACTGTGGTAAATGAGCTGAAAGGCCTTGCCTCTCTCAATTTCCTTGCATGCCTGGAGCTGCTGTCACAAAAGACTTGAAAGAGTGTTTTTACCCATTTTGAAAGAGCAACTTCTTCCTCTGGAAGCAATAGATTGATGGGTTCACGGCGGCAAGCAATCTCGAACAGTACCACTCCAAAGCTGTACACATCTGATTTCCCGTGAGCCTGGCGTTAGAAAAAAAAGAAGTTAGTCATTTTGAATAATAAGAAAGTTTATGCTCACTCTGAGTGAGTGATGGTTGAGATATGTTGTTCCTGTTGTAAAGCTTGGAAAGCCCAAAGTCACTAACTTTGGCAAGAGCTTAAAAGTATATTAGTTGTCTTCACATCCCAATGGATTATATGTAAATTGCAGGAGGTGTGCAAATATTCCAATCCTGTGAAACTTGTTGTCGAGGGTCATCACACTGTTTACCTTGAACAGCATCTAAAGCAATTTGCAGCTGAGATTTCTAGCTCAAAGCTGGACATTGTGCCTATACATAACCACATCAAAGAGAAGACAAATGGAAACGGAAGAAATCACTTTGCTCTCTCAAAGTTCTATTTGCTTTGACTCCTGATCACAATAGCCAAGGAACGACAC
Organism: Selaginella moellendorffii; assembly: GCF_000143415.4. Taxonomy (NCBI): domain Eukaryota; kingdom Viridiplantae; phylum Streptophyta; class Lycopodiopsida; order Selaginellales; family Selaginellaceae; genus Selaginella; species Selaginella moellendorffii. The sequence goes on from NW_003314331.1 coordinate 64,378, forward strand.
CAAGTTCCTGTGGTGTACCACCAATAAAATATCAATATGCCACTGGTTTGAGATCAGTTTGCTATCCATGCTTGATGATCAAACTCACCTCCATGTTAAATTCTTGATATCCGTGCTTTGAGGCGTAGACAAAACCTTAACAGCAATTTTGACATTATTGGAAAGGCAGCCATAGTACACTGGTCCAAAACTTCCTTCGCCAAGAACTTGCTTAAAGTTGTTTGTGGCCTCGATCACGGAGTTTGGAGACTTTGGACCAGGGAGATGAGAAAGCTATAAGCACAAGCCAGCATTTTGCAACTTACCTGACTCTTGTGGTCTGATGGTTCTTTGTCCGTCTTTCTACGGGACATGAAACACACAACAAGTCCAGCTGCGAGTAGTAACATGGCTACGCATGGAACCGCGATTCCAATTAAAAGTGTTGTATTTTTCGTCTTCTTTGCGTCGAGTTTCTCGCATAACTTAACACTAGTGCTGCAGAAGGAAGGAAACAAAAGATAAATTTCAAGAGAGAATCTCGAGAAACGAACTTGAAAGAGAGCTGCAGTTCTGGTTGTACGCAATCCAAGCTGTCGTTTTGTAATGACCTGTGAAATAGTGACTGTAAGAAAAACTCTAATTTTCGAGCATACACTGTACTCACAAAACCGTGAGTTTTTTCAAGGAGCTAAAGTTTGGAACTGGCCCTGTCAATGCATTGTTATCCAGATATACGAAAAAAACTAAAGATGAGAAGAAAACTAAGAATTGCTAGAGAACCTTTCGTAAATTTTTGTTAGATGCAACAGCTTCGTGCTTGACTGGGATATATTACCACTCAGACGTTGGTTGGATAAGTTCCTGCAATGCCAATTTCTTCAGTTTCATATGATAGATATGAGTCCTCTTACAGCTCTGCGATTCCGGCCGGGATTTGAGCTATGTATCCCTCCCAAGTATAAGGAAGAGGCAAGCAAGGATCTCCGACCATCCAGCGCGTCCAAGAATTGCTACCACTTCCAGATAAGAAAACAAGAGAAGAATATCACAAATGAGACAATGTATAATGCTAAATACCATCCTCGGGTTCTGTCCCTGGCAAGAGACTGCCTTTGTACTCGAAGAGCTCGGGGGCATTGAGGATCGGACCCAGCGTAGAGTTTAGCATGGGAACGAGAAAGACGCGTGTTGGATCTAAAAGCTCCACCGGAGCTTTGACATACATTTGCACCGAAGCCTGGGTGTGCTTCTCGATGTTGATGATCACCGCGACCTGGAGAGTTTCAAGAGAGGTGGTGTTGAAAAGGAGCGTGAACTCTCTCGTGTCGTTCCCCAGAGCGAAGAACTCCGCAAAGTAAAAGTTGATGTAGTACTTCGTTGCCTCGAGCGTGGCTGGAAACTCGAAGACCATCACGGACGATCGGGAGCTCATCACCTCTGTGGGAGGCTTGTTAAAAGTTAGTGTTGATCCGCTGGTAGCTTCCTATGTTTTTGAAGCTCTTGTCAGCTCTCCATATTCGATCGTATTCATCCAAAGAATACCTGTTCGAAGATACGAAGAGAAAAAACTTTGAGAGTTTCTTACCTGATATCTTCATTTGAAGTTGCTCCAAGATGATCCTTCTCCACATGAGCAAGACCTCACTATAATCCGAGACGCTTCCACTCATCCCGGGCGTCAGCTTCCTAAGCTCAATCGTGGAGATGAATGGGATATTTGCTGGTGAGTTCGAGCGGGTTCCTTAGCTTCGAGTTTGTGGCTTTCACCACAAACTCGTAGTACCACGACGACTGGCTTCCCAGGCTCGCGTTCATCACAGTGTTCGCACCAATAGCAATGTCAAACTCGACTAGAGTTGATTCCAGCCCATCGTAGTTCCCGTAGTAGAAGCGCGGCCTCACAATGTAGCTCTTGTCCACCACAACTGGCTGAGCTGAAACGTAACTCTGTGCTGTAAATGATCGGCTTCCCACATTTTCCGCTCGAGCCGAAAGTCGGGCCTATTCCCCCAAAGAGTTGTGCTCATGGTCTCGAGCGAAGAAAACGAGAATATTCCAGCCTGTGCAAAGACCAAGCAAAAGAAAACGCATATAAGGATTAGCAGGATGTTTCATGATCTAAATCAGACAGGCAAGAGATGAAACTTTGGATATGTCAATGGCAATCCATTTGCATCACCTTTGTTCTCGCAGATGCCATAAGAAACGGCATTGTTTGTGACGTGGAAGGGTATTTTACTATCCATAAAATCAGTCACCATTTTGCACCAGTCTACTACCTGTTCATGAATAAACCCACCATTCTTTCTTGGGTTTTCTTAGCTGGGAGAGAATGTGTGTGTGTCTCAATCCATTCCATCTGAAAAGTTCTTTCGCCCATCTCGGTGCCTTCAACCACATTTCTACTTATGAACCTAGCAGCCTCAAGGATGTTTTCTTCTATCTTCCTTTCACACATCATATGTGACGACTTGCTGAAAGTTTCCAGATCTTGGATGGACATAACGTTGCAAAAGGAATATACCATATCTGGAGGATCACCAAACCCTGGTTTCATCACATTGCTTTCAAGCTCTAGTATGTTGCACATGTGGATAATGGCCCAATGTGTGAAGGTCAAAAGCTCTAGGGTCTGTAGCTCTAGTCACTACCAATGAGTAAGTGATAATAACTTTGAAATTATACATTTAAAACTTCAAAGCCCTACAATTAACAAAGTTCTTTCACTTTAATAATGAAATAACTATACCTTTTAATAATGTTTGAGAACTATACAAATATGTATAAAACTTCTCAAAACCCTAAATTATTGTTAAATGTTCTTCTATTATTAAGTAGGTTGCAATATACATGATATATGTAATAAGATGATGTTAACCTGGTACACTTGTGCTTTATTGTATCAATACATCCCCAAGATCAATATCAAAATTATCCATGTGAAAAATGAAAGGTTGAGTATAGTCAAGATATATTAAAATTAGAGGAGTCATTAAAGCTCTTTAACATCCATAAATATGCACTCACAATCCTCAGACTGAATGAAAGATGATGTTAATGACATCAACAATGCTCTCAATGATTTAGTATAATTATAAATATGATCAACAAAACATTTGAGATATTGCACCTTACCCAGAAAACATTATATAAAAAACTAAATCACTTAAGTGTTGTAAGCTAAAGGATCCTTTAAAATGATGACCGGAACAATAAATAGTTCATTGGATGAGACCAAGTTTAAGATCAAATCTAATATAAGTTATAGAGTGAAATCCAAAGTGTTCCAAAATTCAAAGAATCCATAGTAATAATATATTCAAATTTCATCATATGATCACATATGCTACACTTATCTTCACCCCCCTTTTAAAGAGGTTAATGTTCATAGTGATAGTATATCTAAATTTCATCCCATGATCACATATGTTACACTCATCTTCACCTACTTTTAGAGGTGTGAATGTCCTCATTGGCTATTAACTAACAACCCCTACTGAGCCAATATAATACGCCCTATCTTTTCCCCCTTAAACCAATTGGAAAAAGGGCAATTGCTTGATAAGAGAGCCTTTAGTGGCTATTTTATCCCTATTTATCCTCTAAAGTTCCAAAGATATACGATAATAATATATCTAAATCTCATCCCATGATTACATGTGCTCCCCCCCCCCCCTCCCCCCCCCTAGAGATGTCAATATCCTTATTGATTATTAATTAACAACCCCTATTGAGCCAAAGAGAACCAACATTTTGCACTAAATCTACCAATCCTTCAATTATATAGATTAGGTATGTCATACGAGGCAACTAGTCATCCACTCGTACCATAGTTCCATGATGGATATCTTCGTCTGTGGATACTTCACAAAAGGAAAGACGTATGCATGGATGCCTAATACATATAATTTCAAATTTAGGGGTAGAAATATACCTTGCTCAAGTAGCCACTAATTAATGAGAATTGAACCTGTGCCATTTGCTTTGATACCATATGTTGCACACCCTATCTCTCTCCTCTTAAACTAACTGAAAAATGGGTAATTACTTCCTTAATGGCTATTTTATCCTCATTTATCCCTCAAAATTCTAAAAACCCACGGTGACAGTATATCCAAATCTCATCCCATGATCATATGCGTTATAGCCAAGGGAAACCAACACCTCTATTTCCGCACAAAATTTACCAATCATTCCATTGTATAGATTAATTAGTCCCTATGAGGTAACTAGTCATCTACATGTACCACAGTCCCATAGTGGATACCTTCATCTAGTAAATACCCTATAATATGAAGGACATACTCATGAATGCTCAATATGTACGATTTTAATTTTAAGGGTAGGAATATACCTTGCTCAAGGGTATAGTATATTTTAAGTAGCTACTAATCAATAAGAATCAATTTTAAGGGTAAGAATATACCTTGCTCAAGGATATTTTAAGCAGCCACTAATCAATAGGAATCAAACTTGTGTTATTTTCTTTAATATATAATGCACTCTATCTTTCTCCCCTTAAGCCAACTAGAAAAAGGGCAATTGCTTGATGAGAAAGCTTTTAGTGGCTATTTTATCCCTATTTATCCTTTAAGATTCACAATGATAATATATTAAAATTTCATCTCATAATCACATATGCTACAGAGACCTTAAATCCTAAACTCTTTAGTAATATTTCCAAACCGAGTTAGGGTTGGGATTGGGGGTTAGTAACCTTGGGTGGCATGGATTTAAGGAGTGCTAAAAAGAATCTTCAAGAAAGTGCTAAAAAACAACTCTCACTCCCAGAAGGAAAATCAATTGTTTACTCATGACTTAAAGAGAATGGTGCCCCATATAAGGCTGGAATTTGTCTAGGTCAATCTGGTAGTGTCCTAGGCCCTAATTCCGAGCCTGGGATCATTCGAGTCAACTATGGTAGTACATATGAAAAAAAAAAAAAACTTAAAGATAAGATAAATAAATAGTTAAGGTGAATTAGGCAAATTAGAGGCCATTAAAAATTACCATAAATAACAACTTTGGAGTATTAATTGGTGCAGTTGCTTGATGTTATGCTATTGCAATTGAATAATTAAACTTAGTTGATAGTGGCATTTATGATGCATGGTGCAGCTCCTCCTACTCTTGCCGCCAGTTCTTGTGTCCACATTCTTCTATGGGAATCCTTACCATTAACTCATTGATCCTTATAGTGATTATCATCTATCATTCTTGGGATAATGCCTAACATTTTGTTTAACTTTCCCACTTGTCTTTATGGGACAATATTATAGTGGTACAATAGTTTAAGCATAACCACTTGTGTGGATTAAAACCTTCTCTTAGATATCTTCAAATGTATATTTAGTATATTAATGATTGTGATGATGTTTTTCAGCAATTGTATCATCTTCATCAGAGGCTATTTGAATCAATGATACAATTTAGTGTTCACTTTTAGATTTTCTTGCTTCATGTGGAACCAAATATGTCAAAGAAAATCAAGTTGGGAATGTTGTAGTTAACGCTTTATTAATATTTTATAGGATTTGTGCATGAACTTGTTTGAGATGTATTCAATAACACTCTTCAACTAACACAACATTATAAGACATCACTTCTCCCATTTACCATTGCACGTACTTCCCATGGGAGATAATTTTGTTTTGATAAAAGTTAACTTTGTTATTGCCCAAGTTTAAGGACAAAGCTGAGGACGTGGTTGTGACCATGATGTTCACTATTGGGTGTGTAATGAGGTTGGCCATATATATTGGCATTGTCAGCATTTTCTGAATTGACGTCCTCTATTTTCGAGATGGAGGCTTTGGTGTCAATAATATCATATTGGTGTTATTAAAATGGAAGGTCTTAATGCAGAGATTCTTTTGGGAAATAAAAAGTCATATAATTAGTGGAAAGTCTTTGCATAAATAAGTTAGTGACCCCTTTATCCTTTTTTTGGGGAGTACCATCAAAGAATTCACTTAGCACTAATTTATTAATATTTACTTTCGAAGCTCGGTTTTATAACAAGAGGTCTTATGTTGATATAAGCTCAAATTTATCTTCTATTGCATAGCCTATGCCATATGTTGGCATCTACAATTGTATCATACAATACAGCCAATATTCATTCTCTATAGCAATGACTATACTCATGTATAAGTATAGGATAACAAGGATTTAATTGTGTATATGGGTGATTTTGAGCTTGAGTTTAGTCATTGTGGGTAGTGTTGAGTTAAGCTTTTGACCTCATCCTTGGTATGGATTGGTTATAGTACAATCATATTAATTATGATTATAAGGCTTTTCCCCTTTGTCTCATATTTCTTTATTTTTCTTTCATTTATCTAATTTTTATTCCATTTTGTTTCTTTGCTTTTACCTCTACTTTTATCATTTTTTTTTCCTATTACTTTTTATTGTGTTTCTATTTTGCTTCTTTATTTCCTTTTCAGATCCCTCCGACGGTCTTTATATTGCAATGGTTGATCAACTCAAGAATGAGTGCAATGATTGGATATATGGAGCACTTAGACTAAATGCAAGGGTAAAGTGGTATAAACACCGTTCACAGGACTAATAAATCCCCAAGTCTAGAATAGGATTTATAAAGGTTGTGAGTTAGACTTCTCTAAGTGGTCAAAAAGGTGGTTAAGTAATTAAAGTTGAATGGAAAATTTAGTCACTTACATATAAAACTCCCCCAAGTGAGGGGTTTGATGTGATATTCGTGGTGATGGACCAATTTTCCAAAATATCACATTTCATACCCATTTTAATGAAAGTGGATATGAAAGGTCCAAAGGAAATTATTTCAGACCGAGATAAAATTTTTATTAGCAAGTTCTAGAGAACTCTCCTAAAGCAATATTCTACCAAGCTAAAATTTAGTGTAGCCTATCATTCACAAATAGGTAATAAATTTTAGATTAAGTATGATGGCAATAACACTTTTTGACAAATGGGTAATGGAAAGGGTGAATAGGTAGCTAAAGAAATATTTACGATACTATATCTCTAAAAACTAAACTGATTAGATAAATTATTTAGGACTTGTGAAAATGTGCTATAACAATTCATTACATTCGAGTATCAAGTCAGCTATTGAAGGTCCTATAGCACTCGATATGGCCGAGTATCATGGAGCCACAGTAGAGGCATTCATGGCGGAAAAACTCAAGCTTAACAAAGGCAAATTGAACAAAGTCAAACCAAAAGTATCAAAATATAGAGTTCTAATTTTGGGAAAAGGTGTGGCTAAACACAAAGAATGTAAAGTTACTAAGTGGGATTAGCTGGAAATTGACCTAAAGGTAAAAATGCATATCTTCCTATAAATGAATTAATCTTTTGTGGGGCCCTATGAGATTGAGACTTGAATTGATAAGATGGTTTATTGCCTTTAACTTCTCCAAGAAATGGAGAAGATGCACTTTATATTCTACGTAAACTTATTGAAGCCGTACTTTAACCCGCTTTGCAAAGACCAAGTGAAACCTTTATCGGAGGTTATCCAAGGGGAAAAGAAATACAAAGTTGAGGTCATCCTTAATGCACACAAGAGTAAGTGACAAAAATGCGAAGTGAAGGAATTTTATGTGAAGTGGAAAGAATTTCCACTCTATGAATTAACATAAAAATCAAAAGAGAACTTAGCGAATGTTTGAGATTTAGTAGAGGAATTTTTATAGGGTAGAATTTTATGTACTTATGTAAAGTCTAATTAAAGTATCCAATTATGAAATTAAGAAATGTCATGTGTTGGGACCTAAAAATATGGGTTTAGCTAGGTTGACTAGGTATAAAGAGCTTGGGTTCAAGTCACAACCCTCTATTAGGGTAAGGTGAGGTGAAGGGTATAAGAACACCTATATCTCATTGTTATTGGCGTTTAGTTAAGAAGGGTATAAAAACACCTATATCTCATTGTTATTAGTGTTTAGTTGGGCAAATCACTAAGTAGAGGGTTGCCCTTGACACCATGGGAATCATCTTCCAAGGGGGGGGGGGGGAGGGAATTGTGCTAAGAATAGTAAGAATAGTGAGGTTAAGGACTTAGTCTTAAAAGAACTCTTCAATAGTGTTTCCAAAATGAATTGAAGTTGGGATTAAAGGTGAATAGCTTTGTGTGGGAGTGAATATGGGCTTAAGAAGTGCCAAAGAAGCTCCTCAAAAAAGTACTTAAAAGAAGCATTTTTGAAATGGAAATTAATTACAATGTTCTTAACTCAAGTGGAGTGGTGTTTCATATAAGTACCATATGGCTCATTAGTCCCCACCCCTTCTTAGGGGCTTGGGGCCTTCCCTTCATGATAGAGGTGGGGAGTTGAGGTATTTATACTACACCATTAGGCCATAGTATTTCCCCTTGGTGTCCTAGATTAATAGATACACCAAAGGTTTGGGATTTAATGGGTCTTATAATCAAGCTTTATGTACTATGGGATGTTAGGAACCTAAAAACTTAGTGTGTTTGACTACTTGTGTTTACAGGAAGTGTAACCAAACTTTAAGTTTAGTTTAACTTTGGGAAGGGGATTGGGAATTTATAAAGAGTTGGTTGACACTTTGTTGCTTATGCAGTAAATAGCTAAATTTAAGTAGGATCAAGTTAAAGTTGGTATGAGAGGTAAAACTCTTAATAAAAGAACTTAGTGAAACCAAAGGCAAAGTTAGTCAAATAGATAAAGTAAGTTAGTAAATTAGAAAATGAAAACTTATGACTTACAAAAGTTTTGGAGTCTTTGAGCATGTGAACTTCATCTTATAATAAAGTTTAATATGAGGAGAAGTAATTTTTTCATTAAGTTAGATATTGTTTTTAGGTATTGGCAAGTATCAATAGCAGATGAAGATATTTTCAATATTATATTTCATATACCATTTAATTTATATAAATTCTTGGTAATGCTATTTATTTTGAACAATGCTCCACTAACTTTATAATGTATGTTGGATGAGGTTTGATTGTTAACTTCATCAATAATGTCTTGATCCACTTGAAAGGGATGTGGGAATAATATGTTTGCAATATTCACAAAGTGTTATATTGGTTGTAGAAAGTTAATTTAAAGTTGAAGCAATTGAAGTGGGTTTAAGGATATAATTTATTTTGGGTATTGTATTTTTTGCGAGTTTACAAGTTGGTCCTTATAAATTTATAGTTGTTTTGAAGTCTCCTATTTTAAAGTGTGTGAATAATATGTAATGTGTAAGTCATGAATTTTCCTTTTCAATTTATAAACTTATTTTGTTTATTCAACCATTTTTGCCTTAATTTCAATTAAGTTCTTTTGCTAAAATTCACATCTATTATACCAATTCTAACTTAGTCCTACTTAAGTTTAGCTATTTATTGCATGAGAAACATGGCAACTCTTTATGAATTCTCAAACTTTCTCCCAATCCCCCTTCCTACGTTAGATTGAATTTAATATTCAACTACTCTCCTTGTAGTATAAGCAACTAAACACACTAAGCCTTTAGATTCTTAACATCCTATAGTATAACAAAACTTGTTTATAAAACTTTTTAAATCGTAAGCTTTGGGTGCATCTCTTGGTTCAAGACCCCAAGGCAAACACCATGGTTGAGCAACTCAATATTACCTTAACTCCCCACCTCCATCCCACAGGGAAGGTCTAAACCCTTAGGAAAGGGCAAACCCTAATTACCTAAAAGAGGCATATATAATATAGGAGGATTTGAAATTTTTGTAAATACCCCCATATGTAACATTGCTCTTAACAAGCAAATATCCCAAAACCCTTAAAAGGGGGTGTATTCTTGTTTATGGGTCATTTTCCCTTTATATTTAAATCTTTGAATTGTCTATTTAGTTGCTTATAAAGGTTAAATTTAAACCAAAAGCACAAATCCAAGCACTCTTAAGGGACAATTAAATTTATTCCTCACCTCCACTAATGTGAGTGTATAGAATATTAAAAAATATACATATTCAATTAGCTCAAAACTTTAATTTATATGAGCAAATAGTATATGGCATTGTTGCTATACACTTAGGCCTCACACATTTTAAAAAATAATTATCAACCATTTATAGTAGCTTAGGGGCTTAGTTATTATATTTTTTAATAAAGAAAAAATAATATACTATAATTAAAATATTTCAAAAAAACATAATAAAATATAATACTTTACAATATTTATTAATATATATATATATATATATATATATATATATATATATCCATTGATAATTTCTCTTCATATTGTTTTAGATTCTAGCATGTATATTTTCAACAGCTTTCAATTTAGAAAAATCAAAAGCCATGAGTGCATGAAATATAGAAATATGCATCTTTGTGGTATATTAATTTGCATTCATAAAATAATATATTATAGTTGAATTTTGTAGTTATTGAATTAGATTCAATTTTTATCATATTTAATATTTGATTATAACTGAACTCAATTTCATAATTGCATACTTTTATCTTATACATAAACTTAAATAACTTAATTCCTAATTTTGTAACAATTGATTGCCTGTCACACTCCGTAGCTGTTATCCACACTCGCACACAGATTATTTCACTTTGGATATGGCTAGAGTTGCACCAGAAGAGAATTATCTCCAAGATCTGAAAGATAGGTTTCAAGAGGCAGAAGTTCTTGATGATTCTCAAGTTCCAATAATTGATTTCTCTGGTGATCCCAAGTATATAGTAGATGCTATAGCTTGGGCTTGCCAAGAATGGGGTTTTTTCCAGGTAGGGAAAAGGTTCTTCATTTTATCTCTTGCAATTGTCCCTCCTGTCTAGGCAATAAATCACGGTGTTCCAATTGCTAGTATGAAAAATGTCCTCAAACTAGCCAAGGAAATTTTCAATCAGACATCAGAGGAGAATGAAGCCTATAATTCATTGGGGAATAAACTCAGTGATGATCCATCTGAAGCATACAGGTAGAGAAAGATAAAAGATAAAAACTAACAAGAATCTCATGGCATTTCAATAGATATGGCTCTGGATTTAACGACAGGAAAGACGCGAAAGCAATCGACTTAAAGTATTTCCTCAGGCTGGACTATAGTCTTGCTCGAGAGGAGGACATTTGGCCAGAGTCACCGAGTTGCTTCAGGTAAAGTTTTTTCTTGCCTAAAAGTCCTTGAATCAAAATTGATGCAACAGGGAAGTAATGAAAGAGTACCATGACCAGGTCTCAACCTTTGGACACTGCTTGCTCGATAATATTTCCAAGGGCCTTGGCTTGGAGAAAAGTTACGATCTTAAGGTAATGGGCGAGAAGATCATATGCATCATGAACTACTACCTTCCATACCACACACCGGAGCTCGTCAAGGGCGTGTCGGCTCACTCGGACCCCCGTGCTATCAGCATCCTCATCCAAGACGACGTTGGGGGACTGGAAGTTTGCAAACATGGTCGATGGTTTGCGGTAAAGCCAGTGAAAGATGCCTTCGTCGTCAACATTGCTGATCAGTTACAGGTAAATTTCCTTCTTTTTTTTCCCAATACCATTGCTAAGGATCTAAGTTTCCAGATAATGACGAATGCAAAATACAAGAGCGCCGAGCACCGAGTTCGAGCACACCCTGAGAAGTCGCGATTGTCCGTGGTTGCGTTTTTTGGGCCTGGAATGGACACAGTGGTCGGCCCCCTGCCAGAGATAGTAAGCGAAGAAAATCCTCCTCTCTACAGGGAATGCGTCACCAAAGACTATTTGACCCAGTTCTACGCCAACGGGCTTGATGGCAAAAGGAGCTTGGACTATGTTAAGCTCGACCGTGCTAAAGTTTGAGAAGAACAATGCCATGAACATATAATAATCTGTCTTCTAAGAAGTTGGAAGTTTGCGTAGGAAGACTAAAGACTTTGTTTGCTCTACACGGCATTGTTTGAGGCTACAGTTTTCTGGGCGTTTTGAGTTGTGGACAGACTTCTATATAAGACATTGTTTCTCCTCTCAAACATCTACAACGTCGCAGGCGTGAATTACTACGAGTTATGGCAGCGTCGCAAGCCAAACTTGACCCGGCAATTCCAGTAATTGATTTTAGTGGCGAACGCTGTGAGACAATCAAGGCGGTGGCCGATAGTACTTACATTCTATCGACAGGATTTTTACACATTTTCAGGCTACAAACCATGGAGTTCCAGCGTCCAGCGTCCAAAGCATCGACCTGGCGCGCGAGTTTTTTTATCTCCCTCTCGACGAGAAGAGATCTTCCAACGCTGCAAACGAGAAACTCATAGGCATCTGGAAGGACCAATCGGGAGTTAATTCCTACCATGAGGACTTTGCGAGGAGCAAAGGCCAAGACCGGGACTGGCGAGACGCCCTCGTCGTCAACTAGCTCAGAAACACGAGGCCTGGCCAAAAGCTCCACCTTCCTTCCGGTAAGACCGCTGGATGAGACAACCATTTAGTTGGAATTTTGCTTGCATTTGTTTCTCATTAAAAGCAAATGCAAGCACAAAGATTTCAAAGTAGAATCAGAAAGTTTTAAAAGGACTAGCTTATGGCTACGAGAATAAATCTCTACAATGTTGCGTTGGATGTTTGCAATTGCAAGTAACTTCTTGGCAAAGTCCTCTGTTTCTTTAATCTTCTGTGAAGGTACATTTTTGTTTCTACATTGGATTCCTTTGCATGTCTATCTGTGAGAACTCTAATGCGTGCATTCAAAGAGACCTCAAGGCTGGACAGCTCTCTCTTCCAGAGTGAAGCCAAAGATATGATACTCTGCTTTGTTGGTTCTTATTGTTTGCCTCTTCCTAGTCTTAATGCCAAGGGATGTACCAAGGTGAGAAGCGCAAGAGAACCAAGCGTGTGCTGCTAGAAGCTATGCAATCACCAGGAGGTTCGTATCTCTTTAATCGATCTCTGAAGAGGACAAATACCTCCAGAGAAGAAATGGCAGTAGCAGCTCCACCGGGGAGGAAATCCAGGCAACCAGGTGCAGCACAGACAAAGATGCTAGTAGCGTTTCTTCACATGACTTCATTCTGGTCCAGCAAATATCGGCTCTCCTGTGGCTGGACTCGTTGGAAGTTTCGGCTCTAATCGACATCCGGAGCAGCTCGACTTCCTGGCGAGCTGGGATTTCTCGCACGACCCCTGCAGCAGCTTAAACGGGGTGGTGTGAGGCGTCAACCACGTAACCATGCTCAGCCTTGGCGGCGGGATCCCGGACTAGCAGGAACTCGGAGCCCATCGCTGGGGAAGCTCACGTGTGAGGAGCTTGGCTCTCGTCTCGGGCCACTTTTGCATCCCAGACAGGCGGCCTCAAGGACCTCCCGTTCATCGGCCTCACCAGCAATTGCCTCTCCTTCTCCGGGTTGTGCAGCATCCAAAGCATGAACTTGAGCTTTGACGGGGAGTCCACCGGAGGAGGTGGCGAAGCTCCCGAATCTCAACACGCTGACGCTCTCGCACAACTCCATGTCAGGTGCGCTGCCACTCTTCTCGGCCATGCTCATCCACCTCGACCATCTAACGCTGGCCACGAGGACGATGCAGGCGTTTCTCGACCTGAGCTTCAACCAGTTCATCGGAGGCATCCCGCCAGAGATCTTCGGCTTCCGGATCAGCAACCTCCTCTTCCAGGGGCCAGTCCAGGTTCTAACCACGTCCTTCACAGGCATCCCATCGGTGGTGGATCTCAGCTAAAACTGTCTCACAGGCCGCAGGGCTGGCGTTCGCTCTTTCTCAACAACAATCGCTTCTCCAGGGCGGTGCCGCAGGAGTTTGTGGACGCCATGTTCGGGGACCTCCAGGTCTTGTACCTCCAGCACAACTACATCGCCAACATCAACCTGGCGTCCACCATCCCGCTGCCTACGATATACACATTTTTGCATCCATTACAATTGCCTCAACTCGTCGTCGTCGGATCCAAGAGTTTTAAGTTAGAAACTGGCTATTTTTACAAAGGTGGTGGCAATAAATACCTGCAATCCGGAAGCCCTATTCTTGTTCAAGTTTTTTTTCGAGGATGCCTGCTTGTATTTGTTCGCCCACAACCCAAGCTACATCGCCAATACGACACTACATGGATGAGGGACACCAAGGTGGACAATAAGAATGGAGCTGCCAATCTCAATCTTTCGAAAGAGTCAACCAAGGAATTTGTGAATAATTAGCTACTAGTTTCCTGCTGTTAAAATAAGAGGATGGAGCTCGTGCTACATTGAAATACAGCAGGTTTTGTGTTATGGACTCAGTCCTTGATGGGGGGAGGGTTTTCCTTCCTTGTCTGGGAGGAGGCATCCGATCCCGTTCGATCGCTGATTCGCCAGTCAGAATCGGTTTGCGTTACTTATAGAAAATAAGAATACTAATCATCTACGCTCTGGGCGCACAGGAAGAGATCGAGGGAAGAAATCTCTAGAAATAATCCATGCTCAAGCTTTAATCAACATGGGTGCTGGAATGACTTTGGGCTGTTCAACAGTCCAAAGCAGAAGTTCGTAACTTGAGGCTGGCAGCATCCATCGCAGCCACAACGTTCTTCAAGTTGTTTTTGCATAACACATACATCCTGTCTAGCTGCTATTTTGATCTGCGCATTGATCCATCCTTGTAGTTTTGTTATTTTGAGGTGGAAAGAAAGAATGATGCACTTCTAGGCGTGTATTTAAATTTGAAGCTCCTCTCCAATCTTGCAAATTTTTGCCATGATTTCGTCCTCGGCCATGAGTAGCTCTAGGTGTGTTTTGTCAATGCAGGGAGTGCAAAAAGCTTTAGGTTTTGAGCATCTCAGCAAATCTTGGATGCCATCTACTGCCTCTTTGGAAAAAATTGTCCAGCGCTGGGAAATTCTATTTGACAAGAAAGAGCATCCACTTTCTATCAAGCAGAGGTGATTAGAGTTGAAACAATGATGCACTACTTTCTCTTTATTAGTTCTTGCTCAAGAGGAGCGCATAAACTGGACACATGAAAAACCACAAAGTTTAAGGATTCTCAAATATCCCACTAAAAAAGTGAGATTTTTCTGACAAAGTGTATATTAGATACTTAAATTATTTGATGCTCCTATGACCGGAGAAAGAGACCAAATGCCATTGTATAACTTCATATTTGCAAATTATCTCTGGTTAGAACATTTTAACTTTGTGGTGGTTAAAACCATTTTACCAGGAAAATGCTCCGGACAAAACTATCCCAATCTTCCAAGTCCTAAGATAACTGGGAGAGTCTTACACCCATGTCTCACGTGCCAAGATCGAGAAGAAAAGGTAGCATCGCCTATAAAAGATATTATCCACCAACTTTTGAGAAATAAGCACAAAGTCTCTGACCGTTTCAAAACCTTTTAAGCATTTAGCCCTTTCAAATGTGTCTTTGAATCCCTATGCCTGGTGACGAGGAAACTTCCGATGGTCGATCCAAGAGTGCTACTGATACCAGCTTGCGAAGCCATGATTGCAGCAAAGAAACATTTCGTCAATTTATCTTATCACTCGGAGAAACTTTTCAGAAAGTAGAAATTTTGTTGCTATAAAAGATTCTAGAGAGACTATTCTTGGGATGGAAGACTCAGCAATAAACACTCAGCAATAATTGCTGTTGGTTCTTAATTTAACCACTGAAAAAAGTACTTAATTAACTTTTTAATGCTGCTTAAGCAAACCTGTGGATATACCTCAAACATAGGATATTCTACTATCTAACGGTTGTTATTCATTTAGATTAATTTTGTATTTATAATTTATAAACATATTTATAATTTAAAATTTTTCTTAAACCCTTTCTTATATATTATTTTTTATTCTATTATCTAATGGTTCATATGCAATAATATTAATCTTGTGTTTATAAATTACAAAAATTCTTATAATTATAAACTTTATTTGATCAATTGAATTAATAAATAAGAATAATACTACTATTAAGCAAACTAAATGTTAATACATGCAACACGTAACAATTTATTATAAATACTATATTCCATTGTTGAAATTTTGCCTCGAGCTAAAGCTCCCATCCTCCTCAAGCTGGATAGCCTCTCTCAACTCAGTTACCACCATACTCATGTTAGGCCTTCTCTTGGAGGAGTGCTCCACACATCTCATTGCAACCTCTAAAAGTTTCCATGCTGATTGCTCTCTATAGTTTGATAACTTAGGATCTATTACCGCTTTCAAGTTGCCTTTCTCAAGTTCCTTGCATGCCTGAAAGTGAAGGCTGCTGTCAAACAAAACAAAAGTGAAAAAAAGTGTTCTTACCCATGTAGAGAGAACAATTTGCTCCTCTGGAAGAGATAGGTTGATTGGTTCACGACCAGAAGCAATCTCAAACAATACCACTCCAAAGCTGTATACATCTGATTTCTCCGTGAGCCTGTTGTATGAATGGTACCTGTCAAACCAGCTTGATTAAAATGAAAACGACATTTTCTAAGCTTACTCTGGATCAAGATATCCCGGAGTTCCTTTTACTGCAGTTGAGACATGTGATGCTTCATTTTTGTTATAAAGCTTGGAAATTCCAAAGTCACTGACTTTGGCAACCATAGCAAAATTTAAAAGTATATTGGTTGTTTTGATATCTCGATGAATTATGTGTACATTGCATGAGGTGTGAAGATACTCCAATGCTGAGAGAAGTATTGCTCAATTCAAATTTACACAAACTTGTTTACCTTGAGCAGCCTCTAAAGCAATTTGCAACCGTGTTTTCCAACTTAATGTTGGGCGGTTTGTGCCTGAAACCATCAAAGAGGCACAAACCATCATGAAAGAAAGATATTACTATATAACAAAAACTCACCATATAAGTGCTCCCTCAATGTTCCATTTGCCAAAAGCTCATACACTAATATAAGCTCAGACCCTTGATTACAATAGCCAAGAAAAGTTACCAGGTTTCTGTGGTGCACAATTGATAGAATATCGATCTGTCAAGAAAACACAAATTTAACAATGTTTTTAGATATTTGAAGTCACCTCCGTGTAAAATTCCTGATGCCCTTGGCTTGAGCTGCTTGATAAAACCTTCACTGCAACTTCAGTACCATCTGGAAGTCGGCCATAATACACTGGTCCGAAACTTCCTTCTCCAAGAACCTTCTTAAAGTTGTTTGTGGTATTAATGATATCTTTGTAAGTGAAGCTTTTAGCACTGAAATTTGGAGACTTTGGCTCTAACCCAGAGAACCGGATCAGTGTGTAAGTTAAAAACTAGGATGAACTTACTTGAATTCTCTGTAGTCTCTTCATCTTGTGCTCTAACAGTTCTTGGACTGTCCCTCTTTTTACTAGAGAAGAAAAATACGACAAGTCCAGCTCCAAGTAATAGTATGGCTACAGATGGTACTGCTACCGCAATGATAAGCGTTGTATTTTTTTTCTTGTTGTGCTTTTCACATAAGTTAGCAGTTATGCTGCAAAAAGAAATGATAAGAAAAAAAAACAATAAAAAAGAAAACTGACTTGAAAGAGAACTGAAGTTCTGGTGGTATGCATTCCAAACTGTTGTTCTGTAATGACCTGTAAAAGAAACCAGTGAGCAAGGAGCTCAAGCAATGTGGCATGGCATGTACTCACAAGACTGTAAGATTTTTCAAGGAGCTAAAAGTTGGAACTCGTCCTGTCAATACGTTGTTATCCAAATAGCTGAAACGAGAAACCGTGAAGGAGACAAAAAAGTTTCAATACGATACATACATTTTTGTAAGATGTGATAGCTTCCTGATAGACTCTGGTATGGTAGCATTGAGTCGCTGGTTCGACAGCTTCCTGTAACGTACAAAGGCATAAAGATTAGAAATTAGAAACATTAGAAACCTTCTTCTTACAGCTCTGTAATTATCGCTGGGCTTTGAGCGAAGTCGCAGGTGATCCAGCTCCAAGTGTAACGATGAGGCAAGCAAGGATCCCCTGACCATCCAGTGAGGTTAAAGTGGTTCATCACCTCGCGTATTGCTAGCACTGTAAAAGAAAGAAACAAAAATGTGTTCAAGTATGAGAAAATATGTTTCTTTTCGGCTGCGGATCTTTTACCGTCATCCGATTCTGTCCCTGGGAGGAGATTTTTGAACTCGAGTAGCTCGGCAGCATTGATAATTGGACCAAGTGTTGAGTTTCGCGTCGGAGTGAAAAGAAACTGCGTCGGATGTGAAAGTTCCACCGGATACTTGAGGTATATTTGCATCGATGTCAAAGTGTCGGGCTTTCCGGTGTCAATGATCAGTGGTGAATCTTGAAACATGCTGGTGTTGAAGAAGATCGTGAATTGTCTCGTGTTGTTGCCTAAATTAGCGAATTCAGCAAAGTAAAAGTTGACTTTGTACAGTGATGTTCTAAGTTTCGCTGGGAATGTAAAGACTATGGCCGAGTCTGAGGTGATTGCCGTTCTCATCACCGCCGAGGGAGGCCTGTCAAACGTGCTTGCCGAGACCGTCGAGTTCGTGCTGATTCGCTGGTACTTTTCCAAGCTCGTAATTTTTGTGTCGGCTTGCCACATTCGATCGTAAGGATCCTCGGGAAACCTGTTTCCACTCCAGTTTTTATTTGCAAGGAGATGTGAAACACACTAGCAAGTGCTTACCTGATATCGGCATCCGATGTTGCTCCCAGATTTATCCTTCTCCAGACTACTATAGCTTCATTGGAATCTGAAAGGTTTCCGCTCATGCTAAGTTCCAGTCTTCGCAGCTCGATTGCCGAGATGAATGGAACATTTGCCGGTGATGTCGAGTTGCTCGCAAGGCAAAAATCCAGCGTCGAATTAGCAGCCTTCACGACAAACTCGTGGTACCACGTTTCTCCTTTTGTAATATGTGTATCAGTCACCTTGTTCGCACCGATCAGGATCTCAAACTCTCTGAGAGATGATTCGAGGCCATCGTAGTTGCCATAGTAAAATCTTGGTCTTACAAGGTAAACCTCGTCCACCAGAACTGGCAGTCCATAGCAGTGCTTTCGAGATGTATCCGGAAAGTAGCGAAGGCGCTGATAGATTGGACTCAATCCCCTCCCCAGCGTACTTGAAACAGAGGCTTCAACTCCTGTCTTGATGTACTTGCCATCTGGTGTCCACTGGATACCAATCTCATCCGTGTGGCTTTCGGAAGCTCCGCAATCAAGGCTCAGAAATCCTGCAAACAAAATGCTCAGACTTTTAACAAAAGATTCAAGTCAACCAACTAACTTGGTTGAGCTGAAACATAAATCTGTGTTGCGAAGAATGGAGTCGTAAAAAGAAGGATGAGAGGAGTTGACCACATTGTTGCT
Organism: Selaginella moellendorffii; assembly: GCF_000143415.4. Taxonomy (NCBI): domain Eukaryota; kingdom Viridiplantae; phylum Streptophyta; class Lycopodiopsida; order Selaginellales; family Selaginellaceae; genus Selaginella; species Selaginella moellendorffii. The sequence goes on from NW_003314331.1 coordinate 83,580, forward strand.
ACCCTCTTTTTCAGATAGCTGAAACTTGCTTAAGACCTGGAAAGACATGATAACAACGACGCTGCAACCAGGGACTTTGTCACGCAAACAAACATGCACGCGCAAAGAGCAAGTCAATAAGATCCATTTGAAAAGTATCTCTGAAAGTTTCTCGCCAAATCCATAGAACGTTCTGGACTTGGAAAAAATCTCTTGAAACTATTCCAGTTTTACATCGAAGTAACAGTCCATGCTGAGGAATTGGCACTCCCTTAAAAGTGAGAGACAAAAGTCGCCATTTTTCACCAAACTTGGGAAGAGAAAATGGAGACTTCAAGCTGCCACACGTTAACTTAAACAAGGAAAGCGATAAGAGGCAGCATACCATGAACATTATCGCCATCACCAGCCATCGTGTCCACGCTACTGTGCATTTGATGAAACTAGCTGTGTAAGTTTGTAAGCTAACAGAGTATACCAACTTACCTGAGTCATCTCTAACGAAGACGCCCATTGATGATCTTGTGCTCGATGTCTCTTTGCTCGCAGTGTCCGGCTTTTGCATCTGGAAGCTCTCTTGGACCAGCCACGAACGAAAGCCAGGAGTAAATGCGTAACATGTCTCGTTTTCAATCGGCTTCCCAAACTGCAAAAACTTTGTGTGTCACTTATGCCCCAGACGAGATCACCAGTCGCAAAGCTTTTCCGAAGCTTTGATCTTGTTCCACAATCACCCTGCTGCTTGATTCATGGCCGAGCAAGCTTGTCGAGCGCTAGCCAAGACCTGGAAATGCTTGCAAGGCGTCATGGATCGAATCAAGCAGGAAAAGCCAACCTTGCATCGACTCATCCTTGTCTGTGCTGGAGGAATGTTGCCGCACTGGTAACCATCTTTGTGCTGCTCATCGGTACACCAATCTTCCTGCTCTTCCTTCCACTTCTCGTCCCTCTCGGCATCCTGGCGGTTCTTTTCATCGGTGGGATCCTTCGTCACCACTAGCTTGGCTCTTGGAAGTCGCAAAGTTTGGAGCCGAAGCCATGATCCATACCGTGACCGGCAACTTCGTCGAGATCTTCACTGGAAACGTTGGATCCCATTTCGCCAGCATCGTCGCAAATACCGCTGGCGGTGTCAAGAACGTTGCTGTGGCTCGCAAGCTGTGGGCACGGCGATGGCGAAGAATCGAGCGTAGTCGCCAGTGGTCTAGTGGAGACTGCCAAGAACACGGGAAGGCTCTTGAGATTGGAACCACTGCGGTGACAGGGGGAGTTCTCGAGCTTGGATCAAGTGTAACTGGCGGAGTTCTCGAGCTTGGATCGAGCGTAACCGGCACTGTGACTGAACGTGGATGCTACCAGTTCTTGCGGCAAGAAGGGGAGCCAGGTGCTTGGGAAGGCGCTGATGAAGCGGCGGAACGCGGACATCACCATTTCCTGGAGCGTCTGCACGACTCGTGAATGATAGCGTTTGGGGAAGATCGTGGAGACGATCGGCCATTCCTGCCGGTGAGTATCACCGAGATTGGCTCGCCAAGAATCCCAGAGGGACAAGCCTCGGCGGCCAAGTCGATTCGTCCTGTTCTTCCCGAGAAATGGGAAAGGTCTATAAGGAGCTATGAGAATCGATTGGTAGGCATCTCTCTCCCTCTCTCTCTCGCTTCGTCGACCGAGAAGAATCCTTCCTCTTGCTGGACCATCCAGGAACGCGGGTGGCGATCTAGGCGATCGCGCCGCTTCCACAAATCCTATCGGCTAGGGCGGAGAGCTGCTGGGCGTCCTGGCCGGGAAGCTCTGCTCCCATGGCTTCTCCAGCACCGTCACCGCGGCCATCATCTCCTGCCGCTTGCGCTTCTCGTAGATCCGGCGCTCGCGCAGCAGCCACGCCTTCTCGCGCATCGCTGCTTGTGCATCTGGAGCCTCTTTCACTGCCCCTTGGTGACGCCGCGGGGGAATGTGCGCTTGCCGCCGCCCATTCGCGCTCCCGGCGCTCAAGCTCATCGCCATGGCGGGAAAACCTCAAGAACCCTAAAATCTCGCCATAAGCCCTAAAATTCGCTCTTTCGATGGAAGAGGGGCGCATCCGCGAGCTGGAGAACGATGTTGCCGCATTGTCTGCGAGGATCAAGGCAAGTTCTTTCATCCTCTCTTCAGTGAGTGAAAATCTTGGCGCAGGCACTGGAAGTGGAGAATGCAAATTTAACTGCTCGATTGTCACAGCAGGTTCGTTCTTCTTGTCTCCCATTCGATTTACTCTCTGTTCTTTCAGCATGGTGAGAACCAGTCGCTAAAATCGAAGCGGACTCACAAGAATCACAAGAATCACAAGAAAGAAAATCAAGGTACTCTACGATCCGTTTAAAGGAATTCCTAGTAACTCTTTCTCTCTTGCTAGGAAACTTTAAGCGACGATTTGTGGCTTTGAAAATCATGTACATTGGCAGCTGGTACGTTCCTATCTTTCGTTTGGAAGAAAGCTGATTTTTTTCTTTCTTTCTTTTTTTTGTTACTATCTAGTTACCATGGATTTGCGTCGCAAGGCTGTGCTTTTAACACTGTCGAGGTATGCAGTGTTTGCTCTAGAACATTAGAGCAACTCTGGCATTTTCCAGTCCGAGATCTTTGCCGCTCTACAGAGAACAAATCTTGTAGTCGGTTCTATAGCCGATGCAAATTACTCGAGGTGTGGTCGAACTGATAGAGGTGTTTCGGCGACTGCTCAGGTTCTCTTTGCGGTGTAACTCTTCCTTTTTCGAGCTTGGCTGCTTGCAGGTTATTGCATTGTATTTGCGCTCGAAAAAAAAAGCGTTGGATGACACCGAAGAGTCTGGTTATGGCTCAAAAGATAGAGTCATTGTCGCAAGATCTAGCCGCGAAGAGGAGGAGATGTTTGCAGCCGAAACAGGTACCTTCACTCGTGATTTCGTGATCTAATCGTTTGAATCGCGCCAGATGACGATGAAATAGACTACGTAAGCTCACTTAATCGGGCTCTTCCAGCAGATATACGAGTTCTTGGATGGTGTCCTGTTCCTCCTGGATTTCATGCAAGGTATCACTCTCAATTTTAAGCATTGACTTTGCGAGTGCTCTGGTGCGCAGGTTCAGCTGTTTGTATCGGGAGTACAAGTACTTCTTCATCGACGATGGCTTAAACATAGACGTAAGAAATTGAAAATTTGGCTGCAGAAGTTTCATTTTTGTTTAGGCCATGAAGCAAGCATCTCAGCGACTGCTTGGTGAGCACGATTTTCGCAACTTCTGTAAAATGGATGCTGACAACATTCACAACTACACCCGACAGATTCTGGCTTTCGACATTCTTCCAATTGAAGAGTGGTAGAGTATTTGAATCTTTGGATTGTTGGTTTCTTCATCACTGTCTCGCCTTTCAGCTGGGAAGGAAGAAGTCTGTGGGTTATGCACGTCCGAGGAAACGCATTCTTATGGCATCAAGTTCGTTGCATGGCTGCTGTGCTTTTCATGATTGGCCGTGGCCATGAAACACTGACAGTAAGCTGCAACTCGATTTTTTCCATGGAGATAAATAAGTTTGTTGATTTTGTAGATCATTGATGACCTTTTAGATGTGGACAAGACAATGAGAAAACCACAGTATGTGATGGCGCCCGAGCTTCCGCTTGTTCTTCAGAGTTGTGCTTTTCAAGGCCTTCGATTCTACTGCCGGCCCGGTAAGAGTCAAGTTAGATCCAGGCTCACATTTTGGTTTACATATGTTTGTAGAATCAAAAGCACAGATACATAGGCATTTGTTGAAACATCTCGACCAAACGCTATTAACAGCCGCACTAATTTCTGAAGGCATGCTGGAGCTTGATTGTCCTGGTAAGCATGCTTATCTTCATGCTTCGATTAAATCCATGATGTTGCAGACTCAATTGTTTCTTTTAGCAAAACAAATTATGTGCCTCTCCTCTCTCGGCCCACTGAACGTAAGCACACTTCTACCAGAGTTTCACAGCTGACGATTGTGTGCTTTAGCTACTTATGAAGAACGGCGAAAGAAATTGATCAACACCACCAACACTTCTTAAAACACTGTCTCAATTTTGGTAAACTTGCACTACTTATCTTCCTCTTCTGAAAGTTTCCATAGATCGTGTGATAGAGTTCCCTTCCTCCTCAAGTTGGATGGCCTCTTTCAGCTCGTTTACCACAGTGCTCATGTTTGGCCTCCTATCGGATCGATGCTCCACGCAGTTCATTGCAAGTTCCAAAACTTTCCATACTGCTTGCTCTTTATAGCTTGATAGCTTGGGATCTATTAGAGTTTTCAGGTTGCCTCTCTCGAGTTCCCTGCATGCCTGGAGGAAGTAAAGCTGCTGTCAAGCAAGCGAAAGACTTGGAAAGAGTGTTCTTACCCATTTTGAAAGAACAACTTGTTCCTCTGGAAGTGTCAGATTGATAGGTTCACGGCTGCAAACAATTTCAAACAGTACCACTCCAAAGCTGTACACATCTGATTTCTCTGTGAGTCTACTGTAGGAATGGTACCTGAGACCATTGGAGAAAAATTTGTGACAATGGTTCAAACCAGAAGATAATAAAAATGAAGTTTTTGCTTACTCTGGATCGAGATATCCTGGAGTTCCTTTGACAATTGTTGAGACGTGAGATGCATTGTTTTTGTCGTAAAGCTTAGAGAGCCCGAAATCGCTAACTTTGGCAACCATAGCAGAGCTTAAAAGTATGTTGGTTGTCTTTACGTCTCGATGGATTATATGAAGATTACAAGACGTGTGCAAATACTCCAATCCTATGAAAATCATTGCTTAGAGTCTTCATACAAACTCGTCTTGTTTACCTTGAGCAGCGTCTAAAGCAATTTGCAATCGAGATTTCCAACTTAAAGTTGGACAGCTTGTGCCTTACATACAAGCACATTAAAGAGAGACAAACGGAAACCAAAGAAGATTACTTACCATACAAGTGCTCTCTCAAAGTTCCATTCGACAAAAACTCATAGAGCAGTATAAGCTTCGATCCATGGTCACAGTAGCCAAGAAAAGAGACCAAGTTCCTATGATGTACTACTGATAGAATATCAATCTGCCAAGAAAATGCAATGGTTTTGAATCAGTTTGGTATCCATGCTTCACGATCAAACTCACCTCTGTATTAAACTCTTGATATCCTTGCTTTGAGGAGCTTGACAAAACCTTAACAGCAACTTCAACACCATTGGAAAGGCGGCCATAGTACACTGGTCCAAAGCTTCCTTCGCCTAGAACTTGCTTGAAGTTGTTTGTGGCCTCGATCACATCTTTGTAACTAAAGTTTTTGGTGCTGGAGTTTGGAGACTTTGGAGCCAGGCCTGGAGATTAGAATTGAGCTGTAAACACAAGCCAGCATTTTGCAACTTACTTGGACTCTCAGTATCTTTGTTATCTGACTCCTGTGGTCTGATGGTTCCTGGGCTCTTGTCCGTCTTTCTACGGGACATGAAACACACAACAAGTCCAGCTGCGAGTAGTAACATGGCTACGCATGGAACCGCGATTCCAATTAAAAGTGTTGTATTTTTCGTCTTCTTTGCGTCGAGTTTCTCGCATAACTTAACACTAGTGCTGCAGAAGGAAGGAAACAAAAGATAAAATTCAAGAGAGAATCTCGATAAACGAACTTGAAAGAGAGCTGCAGTTCTGGTGGTACACAATCCAAGCTGTTGTTTTGTAAGGACCTGTGAAATAGTGAGTGTAAGAAACACTCTAATTTTCGAGCATACGCTGTACTCACAAAACCGTGAGGTTCTTCAAGGAGCTAAAGTTTGGAACTGGCCCTGTCAATGCGTTGTTATCCAGATATCTGAAGAACAAGATGAGAAGAAACCAAGAATTGCTAAAGAACCTTTCATACATTTTTGTTAGATGTAACAGCTTCGTGATGGACTGTGATATATTACCACTCAAACGTTGGTTGGATAAGTTCCTGCAATGCAAAGCTCTTCAGTTTCGTATGATACATATGAATCCTCTTACAACTCTGTGATTCTTGCTGGGATTTGAGCTATGTCGCAAGTGATCCACTGCCAAGTGTAGGGAAGAGGCAAGCAAGGATCTCCCGACCATCCAGTGATGTTAAAGTCATTCATCACATCACGAATCGCTACCACTGTCCAGAGAAGAAAACTGTCACAAACAAGATAATGTATATGATGCTACATACCATCATTGGGTTCTGTCCCTGGAAGGAGACCACCTTTATACTCGAAGAGCTCGGCAGCATTGAGGACCGCACCCAGCGTAGAGTTTGGCGTGGGGACGAGAAAGAAACGTGTTGGATCAGAAAGCTCCACGGGAGCTTTGAGATACACTTGCACTGAAGTAAGCGGAGCCTGAGTGTGCTTTTCGATGTTGACGGTCACCGCGATCTGGGGAGTTTCAAGAGAGCTGGTGTTGAAAAGGAGCGTGAACTCTCTCGTGTCGTTCCCCAGAGCGAAGAACTCCGCAAAGTAAAAGTTGACGTAGTACTTCGTTGCCTCGAGCGTGGCTGGAAACTCGAAGACCATCACGGAGTTGGAGACGATCGCGGAGCTCATCACCGCGGTGGGAGGCTTGTTAAAAGTTTTCCCTACGGAAATAGTCGAGTTAGTGTTGATCCGCTGGTAGCTTCCCATGTTTTTGAAGCCCTTGTCAGCTCTCCATATTCGATCGTATTCATCCAAAGGATACCTGTTCGAAGAATTGAACGCTCGAAGAGAAAAAAGTTTGGGAGTTTCTTACCTGATATCTTCGTTTGAAGTTGCTCCAAGATTGATCCTTCTCCACATGAGTAAGACCTCACTATAATCCGAGACACTTCCACTCATCCCAGGAGCCAGCCTTCTAAGCTCGATTGTGGAGATGAATGGGATATTTGCCGGTGAATTCGAGCTGGTTCCAAGGCATAGATCTAGTGTCGAGTTTGTGGCTTTCACCACAAACTCGTAGTACCACGACGACTGGCTTCCCAGGCTCGCATTCATCACAGTATTCGCACCAATCGCGATGTCAAACTCGACTCGAGTTGATTCCAGCCCATCGTAGTTTCCGTAGTAGAACCGCGGCCTCACGATGTAGCTCTCGTCCACTACAACTGGCAAAGCGTAGCAGTGCTTCCGGGAGGTGTCATTAAAGTAGCGAAGACGCTGCACTATTAGATCCGCATCTTTCTTCAACAAGCTTGAAATGGAAGCTGTCTCTCCGGTGGTGATGTACTTGTCGTCGGGTATCCATTCGATACCATTTACATCAGTGTGGCTGTCGAAAGCTCCACAGTCGAGGCTCAAAAATCCTGCACAAGATCGATAGAGTTCTTCCAAAAACCATCTTTCAAATCGATGAAATGCTACTCACCTGGTTGCGCTGAAACGTAAGTCTGTGCTGCGAGGATAAAGCCAAGCGTGAAAGGGAGGAGGAGATGATCAGCCGACCACATTTTCCGCTCGAGCGAGCCGAAACTGGGCCCTATTCTCTCAAAGACTTGCATGCTCTCGAGAAAAGCAAACGAGAGAGCGATCCAGCCTGTGCATAGACGACCAAGCAAAAGAAAGACATAAGAATCAGCAGGATGTTTCACGATCTAAATCAGACAGGCAAGAGAGGAGACTTTGGATATGTCAATGGCAATTCATTTGCATCAAAGCACCTTTGAGAATGCCGTAACAAACGCCGTGTTCGTGGCCTGAACGTGGAAGCGTATTAAAATCTATAAAATCAGTGTACGAATCTCACCATTTATCTTATGCTTTGTGTTATCACGACTTGCAAGCAGAAACTCCTTTCTTGTTCTATCTACATACGCTATGTCAAGCATGAACTTACATCCTTCAAGCTCAAGGTACAAAGAGTGAGAAAATGGAATTTATTTTGAAACTCTTCGGTCTAAACTGGACATAGAAAGCGAGACAAAGTGATTGAAGAGCTGAAACAGGAGTACAAACAAGAGTAAGCTGACGTTCATGACATGTTAATTTTGTTGGAGGACTTTGCTTTTCATCAAGGAATCTAACATCCCAAGTCTTGAAACTCTCGAGGTTCAACTTGCATGCAAAAATGAATGATTGAAACAAGAGCACAAAGAAAAAGAGGCTACACTTCCAAATTGATGCTGGCCTCGAGCAATTTGAAGGCCACATACATCAAAACTAGAAAAAACATCAAATCATATATGACGACTTGCTGAAAGTTTCCATAGATCTTAGATGGGATTCATTTGTACACTGCTTGCAGGAATGGTACCATTCACCTAGATACATACTGAGTACTGATTCGATCTAGAACTTCAGCTTCATCAGAAGCGCCGTATATGGGATTGGCAGGCAAGGATGGAGAGAACCTCACCAGTATGTTGTGGGGCCTGCGCGATCTTGGCCCAGATCGTGAAGTTAATGGTCCAGCTCATGGATGCTCTACACTCCCGAGCAGTGGACTGTGGCGGATATCTTCGTCTTCAACAATATGATGCCGCTCGAGGTTGCGAGATGGCTGCGAGCCAACTTGAAAACACTCATCAATCGATCAAACTCCACCCCTCCAATCCTCGCGTTCTTCCACCGATGATAAAACGACTGTCCAATCCGTAGCTGGGCTATCCAAGGCATGGCCTCAATCGTCTCCATAGCATGTTCACTGGCGACCACGGCTTCCCAGCAGACACTACGCAGTGGAAGCCATCCCATGCTCTAGACCGTAGTGCTCTTCTCCAGCGAGTTTGCCTTTGATCCTCTCCACCTCGCTGCAACAACTCAAGGACCCTGTCGAATACAAAAGCTCGAGCGTCGGAAGCCTAAGGCCCACGGAGCTGAACCAACTTGGCCATAGGTCATTCCTCTCTTCCTCAGTGAAGCTTTCTCGGGAGGTAAGTCTTCCTGCAGATGAAGAGGGTGTGCGGTGCACCGCGATGATACTCAACGATGCTAATGATCCATTCTTTTCTACACTGTCCGACGTCGGTGTTTTGGATGCAAGGATCGAGGCAGAAAAATTTCCCCTTCTTTTGACTACTTTGTTCCAAGAAAGCTTAAAAAGGCATGAAAGCTCTGAAGAAGAAAAAAACAGTGACGACCTGCTATGGAAAAGTTGTACGTCCGAAGCGCTTGACAAATCCCTTCCCAAGGAAGATCTGAGAACTCTGGCCTCCTTGAGCTCCTCCACGGCTAGCGATTAGCGCACACACAGAGCAATGCCGGTTGCAAACACTCGAAGAAATTGTTCGCCTTCTTCTCCTCTTCACAGCCATTCTTCCCGGCCACTTTGTTCTCCAGCTGCTGGATCTCAGCCTCGATCTGGCTGAGTATAACATACGGCCCCGACTTCTCTGGATACGTGAGCCACTCGCGCCAAACGAGAGCCTCTCTTCACGTCCTTCGCGTTCTTGCAAGCCCGAGAACCGCCGTCCAGGCCACGAGATCCGGATAGAACGGCATGTTCTCAACGAGCTCGATCCTCAACCTGGAAGGCGTCCTGGAAGAGCCGGAACACCTCCCGGCCAGCGCCCACCTTGGCAACCAGTACCATGTAAGTTATCTCGTAGGACACCACGAGGAAGAGCTCGAGCGTCTCACTGATAGCCGTGGGCATCGAGTTCCAGCACGAGAGGTACTTCCAGCACTCGTCGAAGATCCACCTTCCCACACCTGCCGTAGAGATTGATCTCATGAGAAGCGCGCTCACGATCACTTGGTCTTTTGGAGGACCTGATCGTGGACGGCGGCCGCTGCCATATCCGCGCAAGCCTCGAGGACGCTCGCAAAGGTGATGTGATCGGGCACCACGCCTTCGTGGCCCAGAAGATCCTCCACGACCTCCTCGGGGGAGTGGGACTAAGCCGAGAGCATCGACGTCCACAGCACCATATCCTTGAAGTCCACACGGTCGAAAACTTCTCCCCGCGAGATCGAGCCTGCCACACCTCCGGTACGTTGATGAGCCCGGTCATCACCACCACGGAGGCAGACTTACGGCTTGCTACTCCCGAAGCAAAGCTGTACGATGAAACAGGCCTCCTACAGCTGCGGAGCTTCTCAAGTCCTACGCTCAGCCGCACGGCAGAGGGCCGTTCTGTTTGGTTAACCGTACCGAGTCGAGCAACACTTCGCACGAGGTAGATCCAGACGAAGCAGAGGAAAGATGTAGCGTCGAGAGGTTTTCCAGACGAGATACGGTCTGCTCGTCAGATGCTCAAGGACTACATACTGCCATCCTCTGCCGGACTCTGATAGCACAAGCGACGCTGCAACCAACGACGATCAGTCTATCGATGGTGGTGGTGTTCACAGTGACGATAGCGACGATCTCTCAGGAGAAGAGGACGAAGAAGAAGAAGAGGAAGAAGAAGAACAATAAACTCCTGACCGAGAGTGACGATCGCTACGAAAAAGGCCTTGACTACTACCAAACGGATGCTGCTCGAGGCCAGACGCTCACATCCTCAACTCCGTGCTGCGTGGAAGGCCCGGAAGATCCAGGACCAGGTGTTCTCGTCGGCCTTCTACGTGGACGTGGGACTTGATTCGCGATAACCTGAATCGGAGTGTCATCTTATCAAGCAACCATGTCGGCCTTAACGAAGGAGTATGACGTCGTCGTTGATAATCAAAGTCTGGAAATGCTTCGTCTTTCCAGGCCACCTGTGCGCTTCTCTCCCACCAAAACGTTTGGATACCCCACAAACCCGACTGCGACTCGCTTCTCCATATCCATAGACGTGTCAAAGCTCGAGTCGGCTTTTTCCTCCTGTGCAAAATCAATGGATGGCTGGGATTTGCATCGGAGAAAATGCGCTTGGCCTCTTCCGCCTGCTCGAGCACCACTTGCAAATCCGTGAATTGTGTCATCGCGATGATGATGGCCTTCCCAAGCACCTGGCTCCTCTTCTTGCCGGAAGTAGTAGAGTATAGCCAGGGATCTTTATTATCACATTTTCACTAAAAGAAATATCACATTGACCGGTGGTAGATCACGAGTGCCTCTCTGATCCCGTATTCTTCTTCTTGCGCGACGAGCTCTTGTCACCGGATGGATGGAACAATCCTGCCAAGCCGCCGGGTACATTGGATCCAAGTTCAGTCACAGTGCCGGTTACGCTCAATCCAAGCCCGATAGCTCCGCCGGCTACGCTTGATGCAAGCTCGAGAGCTCCGCCAGTTACACTTGATCCAAGCTCGAGAACTCCCCCAGTCACGGCAGTGGTTCCAATCTCGAGAGCCTTCCCAGTGTTCTTGGCGGTCTCCACTACACAAGTGGCGATTACGCTCGATGCTTTGCTAGTGATCGCCATCGCCGTGCCCGCGACACCACCCACAGCTTGCGAGGTTTTTTCACTCACCGCCACAGCAACGTTCTTGACACCGCCAGCGGCATTTGTGACGATGCTGGCGACGTGGGATCCAACGTTTCCAGTGAAGATCTCGAAGAAGTTGCTCAAGTTGATCTTGACGAAGTTGCCGGTCACGATATGGATCATGGCTTCGGCTCCAAATGTTGCGACTTCCAAGAGCCAAGCTAGTGGTGACGACCTTGCAAGCACGAAGACCAGGATCCCATCGATAAAAAGAACCGCCAGGATGCCGAGAGGGACGAGAAGTGGAAGGAAGAGCAGGAAGATTGGTGTACCGATGAGCAGCACAAAGATGGTTACCAGTGCGGCAGTGCCGGCCAGCATTCCTCCAGCACAGACAAAGATGAGTCGATGCAAGGTTGGCTTTTCCTGCTTGATTCGATCCATGGCGCCGTGCAAGTATTTCCAGGTCTTGGCTAGCGCTCGACAAGCTTGCTCGGCCATGAATCACGCAGCAGGGTGATTGTGAAACCAGATCAAAGCTCCGGAAAAGCTTTGGGACTGGTGATCTAGTCTCGGGCATAAGCGACACACTCGGTTTTTGCAGTTTCGGAAGCCGATTGAAAACGTGAAATCGGAACCAAGACAGGAGTTGTTGTTACGCATTTACTCCGTAACGGGTTGCATGGCTTTCGTTTGTGGATGATGCAAGAGATCTTCCAGATGCAAAAGCCAGCGACTGCGAGCAAAGAGACATCAAGCAAAAGATGTCTTCGAGGTGGCGTGTTCCATGTCTTCGTTTTTAAGGTGACTCAGGTAACTTGGTTTAGTCCATGCCCTCTTGTTGGCTTTAACTGATCACTTTTTAAGTTTGTTCAGTTACAAAGACTTACTGTTCTCCCACAGGTGGTGACCTTTGTTTGTCACTTCGAAGAGAGTGCCAATTCCTCCTTTCACGAGATTTTTATTACGTCCAGAAAGTGATTTATTTGGCGATGACTTCTTTGCCGCGTGCATGTTTATTTACATGACAAGTCAGTTTCGGTTTTATCTCAGCTCAACCAGGTTAGTTGACATAAATCTCCGGTCAAAGGTCTCAAACAGGATTTTTGAGCCTTTGGTATCCAATGGACGACAAGTACATTATAACAGGAGTTGAAGCCTCCATAAGGTTTTTCAATCAGTTATAAGTCTCTTTTTTGACGTTGCCAGTGCATGGAACTTGGATAGGAACAAGCTTAATTTTGGGACTCCAAGAGATGGAAATATATATCTAAGAGCTTACAACAATCTTTCAAGAAATCTAGTTTTTCTCCAAGTTTCAGAAAGCTTGCTTTCCCAAGGCTTGTAAAAGTCGAGCGTGTCCTCTCTACATCCAGCTCTCGAGCTTCTCTCTGTGCAGCTCCTCGAAGGAGAAATCCTCGGCGACCGGTGGAAACAGGCCATCCCTGCTGGGTCTCGATTTGGTCTCCCAGCCGAGAATCCCTGTGAATGCCTCATGAACATCGTAAAGCACGGACTGACGGGTTGTTGGAACTTCCCTGCAATGCCCAATATACTTCTTGTAAGCACACCACATAGGTGTGTCTGGAGGCTTTGAAATGTCATAGTCTTCCGGCCGCATGTGAATAAGCTTGCACTTCCGCTCCCTGAGTTCCACAAGACAAAAAACAGTCGAGATCATCTGCAGCTTTGGAATCCGATCACGTACCACAAGCTGTCATGAGTGTAGCATCTCAAGGTCTGTTCGATCAGAGATGGGATTCGCTCCTTTGAGAAGCCACCACCCAACACCTGCGTGATGCAGACACGAAGATGATGTAAGCGCACACTCACAGTAAAGCATGAAGAATTCACTACCTCCTCCTCCTCCTGCTCTGCAACATCGTGCGTACCGAGCCGGCCATCTAAACAAGCTCTCAGAGTTTGAGAAAGATAAAAAAGGAGGCAACAACTTACACGTCAAGTCGTGGTCGTAATAGATTCGGAGGTCATAGCGTCCAAGCCAGATGCGAGCGTGCTGCATACAGGTCCCAATGGCGTGGTGGTGCGGCAGCACAGACAAGGGTGGCCTCTCTGCAACAAGCGATCTCAGAAGTTTGCTGTTCTCGATACCTTGGAGCAGCAGGACAAGTTCCTTGACCAGCAGGGGCATAGAGGGCATTTCATCGGGAAACCTACGCCGCAGAGGTGGCTTGAGCGGATGTCGAGCAAGCTGCGCATAAGCCCGTCGAACTCCGTCGTGTGCATGTGGAGTCGACAGCATGTTCCACCCCTGTTGTCGCAAGTCAAAAGAATGAGAACCGGGAAAGTTGGAAACCAGTGTTGTTACCAGCCTGTCCACCGGGAGTGTGAGAAAGAAGTCGGCCTTGAGAATCTTGGAAACCAAGCCAAAGAGCTTTGGGACAGCTGCAACGCCATAACGGGAGGGCTTTTGTGTGTTCCCTGACTCTGGTTTACTCGTCACCTTTTCGCGCCCTGCAAGTAGAACCGGTGAGACACCAGAGCAACAGATGGTTTCTTACATCTGAATTCCCCATTGGAAGGCATCCGATAGGGGGGTGGAGCAGAGAAATTCATACCGATAGTGTTGCGTGCCGGTATCTCGGAACTCACTGCCATTCAAACCAAGAAACACATGAAAAAGAAAAGAAAGAGCATGAACTTTGTAGGACAAAAACAAACCTTGGATGTTTCTGTTTTCGCAAAACTTTGTCCAAAGTAGCTCCAAGTGCTCGCTCACCTCCTCATCTTGCTTAGCTGCGTCCAGGGACGAAAGCCTCTGGATTCCAGCTGACGAGAGCAGCTCCTGGCGGGCGAAATCAACCATGCAATCCAGCTGCGCTGCGCCACCCTCCCATCCCAGCGTCGCAGCGCACGCACTCCTCTCGGCACTAGAGGCGCAGAGGCGAGCAATGTAGCAAACTGCAAGCACCAGGGACAGCGTCTCGTCCACCTCGGCGGAGTCCCAGCTTTGCAGCATGTATTCCATGCACCGAGCTTCATGCACGTCCAGCGCCGCGGCCTCCTCCTGGTTGGGGCGGGCAGACTTTGCGACAAACTCGGACACCGTGAGGAGCTTTGCAGCGCTCTCTCTGCATCGTGTGAGAGCTTGATGCAAGTCTCCTTGTTCGTGGCGGCGACCTAGCTGGGTGGCAAGCGATGATAGATTCCTACGAAGAACTCGACTGCCCAACCTGGAAAGCATCTCGTGACCTCACAAAGGGCTCCCCAAGATGTGATCTTCCTTTCAATGAAAGTCTTGCAGAGACCACGCCAAAATATTTTGCTTTGAGTGGTAAAACCCTAGCTATAGCTATACCAGAGATTAGGGTTCTTGCGGCAATGGGGGGGAAGAAGGGGAGCCAGGTGCTTGGCAAGGCGCTGATCAAGCGGCGGAACGCGGACAAGCAGCACCATCATCATCGCGATGACAAGGCTGGAGCGTCGGCGCTGCAATCTGTGATGGAATTCACGGATTTGCAAGTGGTGCTCGAGCAGGCGGAAGAGGCCGAGCGCATTTTCTCCGATGCAAATCCGCCGCCCCAGCTTGTGTCAAGGTGAGTGCCATACATTTTTTTTTTCCTTTCTAAGCTCGAAGTAACTTGTGGCTCTCGCTCGAATTTCCCAGAGAAGAGAGCTCCAGCGCGAGCTACGATGAGGATAAGCGGAGAGAGGAGGTCGAGAACGAGTCCAGTCTCACTGTTCCTCGCAGGTTTGTACGCAGGTTTTTTTCCCTAGAGTTTGGAAGATTGGTCTTTCTCGTCTTGTGTAGGCCGAAATGGCACAAGAAGATGACCGTGGAGGAGCTTGACACCCAGGAAAGGCAAGCGTTTCTAGAATGGCGTCGGAACCTTGCAAGGTATGCTCACTGCAGCACAAAAACGATTTCTTTTTCTAAGATGATGGTGATCTAGGCTGGAGGAGAACGAGAAGCTGGTTATCACTCCGTTTGAGAAAAATCTCGAGGTGTGGAGACAATTATGGCGTGTGATCGAACGATGCGACCTGGTAACTTGTGGTGATATGGGTAAGCTTCAAGCATAAATCTCGGTCCTTTTGTAGGTCGTAATGGTGGTGGATGCTAGAAACCCACTATTTTATCGTTGTCCAGACCTGGAGGTAACTTGGAATGCAAGAAAAACTTCGAGTGCTTCTTTGCAAGGAAAACTTATGTTCGTGATTTACAGGCTTACGTCAAGGAGATTGATGAAAACAAGACAACGCTGTTGCTCTTGAATAAATCTGATCTACTGCCCGTCGCAATAAGGTGTGCATTCAGTTCTGTTTCAAAACAAACTCTTAGGCTTGCTTATTTTCTTCCAGAAAAAAATGGGCAAGCTACTTTGACGAGCTGGGACTGGATTATATCTTCTGGTCTGCGAAAAGCGCTACAGCAAAACTTGAAGGCAAGGACGATGACCAGGACCTCGATGAAGCAGACGATGGTGATGTTCCGGTTCTAGGCAGGGAAGAACTTCTAGCCTCATTACAAGTTCGAGCCGAGGGTATCCGCCAGAGACGAAGCGCGGGACAGGAGGAGAAAGCCGACTCGAGCTTTGACACGTCTTCGTCGGTGATGGATACGGAGAAGCGAGTTGCAGTCGGGTTTGTGGGGTATCCAAACGTTGGAAAGAGCTCTACGATCAACGTTTTGGTAGGAGAGAAGCGCACAGGTGTGACTTCAACGCCTGGAAAGACGAAGCATTTCCAAACTTTGATTATCAACGACAGGCTGATGCTCTGCGACTGTCCGGGATTGGTTTTTCCTTCCTTTACGAGCTCCAAGGCCGACATGGTTGCTGCTGGCGTCCTACCAGTTGATAAGATGACAGACTACAGGGGTCCGATTCAGGTTATCGCGAATCAAATCCCACGGAGGCAGCTGGAAGAGACTTACGGCTTGCTACTGCCGAAGCCAAAGCCGTACGAGGATCAAAACAGGCCTCCTACCGCTGCCGAGCTTCTCAAGTCCTACGCTCAGTCGCGCGGCTATGTAGCTTCGAGAGGTCTTCCAGACGAGACACGATCTGCTCGGCAGATGCTCAAGGACTACCTCAATGGTAAGCTTTTATACTGCCATACTCCGCCGGACGACGACACCACAAGCGACGATGAAAGCAACGACGATGATGAAGAAGCTGTTGATGAGGGTGGTGTTCACAGTGACGATGTTGACGATCTCTCAGGAGAAGAGGACGAAGAATACGAAGAAAGAGAAGAGGAAGAGGAAGAAGGATCGAAAACAACTACAGGTACTGGTGAATCCAATCTCAAAGCTCGACTGGATGGAATTTTCAGGGACGTCGACTTGAACGCTAGCAAGAGCCAGGGAGCCAAGGCTGTGAAGCCGAAGAAGGCCCTTCACAAGATGCAGAAGAAAGCTCCCAGGAAGAAAGACCGCTCGTGGAGAGTGAAAGACGACGAGAGCGACGGCATGGCTCGCGTAAAAGGGATATCAGTCTCCGTGAGCTATGGAGCAGCTCGCTAGCTTGCTACATCCAGTCGCAGCAAGTCCATCAAGATGGTGCTGGCCAGATACGAAGCAAATGATCCAAAGTTTCGCTTCGCTGTGTCTCGCGCCATGGAATGAAACACAAGCTTTGTGTAGCCTTCGTGAGATCTTGGAGAGAGCTGGATGTAGAGCTACACAGCATCCTCGTCCGTGGCCGAGAGTCCCAGCAAGTTCATCAAGTGAAAACTCCGTCCATGGTGCTGGCCGAAGATCGAAGAAAAGGATCCAAAGTTTTGTTCGGGCATTCTCTCCAGAAGCTTTTCGGCCTCCTCGAGCTCCCCGTTCGTGACAAACGCTCCAAGCAAGGCGTTCCAGGCAACAACAGTGCGTTCTTCCATGGTGTCAAACAGCCTCTTTGCGTGGTGCGTCTGGCCGTTTCGTCCAAACGCAGCCACCATAGCCGTGCTCGAGATGGTGTTAAACTCCGGCATGGAATCAAACAGAATCTTTGCTGCTTCAATGTACCCCTTGCCGCTGTAAGCTTGCAGCATGAGAGTATATGCCGCTAAGTTCCTCTGTGGCATGGAATCAAATAGTTCTTTTACTCCGTACATATGCCCATTCCGGGCATATGCTCCTAAAAGCACGTTCCACGACACCACGTCCGTTTGAGGCATCAAATCGAATGTCCGTTTTGCCCCGTACATGTGACCGGACATGGAATATGCCGTCAGCATGGTGCTCCACGACACAACGGTACGCTCGCACATTCCGTCAAACACGATCTTCGCCTCTTCCAGATGCCCACTTCGGGCATATGCTGCCAGCATGGCATTCCACGTGAGCACATTATGCTCCACGGCGCTTTCAAAGCACCGACGTGCATCTTCTACGCGGCCGCGCTCCCCAAAAGCGCTTACCATGGTCGTCCACGTCACCACGTTCCACGAGGGCATCCTGGTGAATAGAGTCTTAATGTCTTCCAGATGCCCGACTTGGGAATATCCTGACAAGAGAGCATTCCAAGATACTAAGTCTCTATTGGGCATATAATCGAATATTTGCTTGGCTTGGCATATACGAAGCTCTTGAGAGTAGGATGTGAGGAGTGTGTTCCACGAGAAGAGATCTGGGTCGGGAATTAGGTCAAAAATCTCTTGTGCGTCTTGCAAATGCCCGCGCGTGGCATAGGCGCGGAGCATCGTCGTCCAGGAGACCTTGTCCTTGCAGGGATTGCGATCGAAGACCTCCTTGGCGCCGGCGAGATCGTCGTTGCGCGCGTGGGCGCCCAGCAAAATATTCCACGAGAAATCGTTTGGATCCGGCATGGCATCGAAGACGCCGCGTGCGTCGTGGAGCGCGCCGCAGCTGCCATACATTTGGATGAGGAGATTGGCCAGGAATTTGTCCCCGGCGTGATCGCTCTCCAGGATCCGAGCGTGGAGTGATCTCCCCAGTGCTAGACTCCTGCAAGATCTCACCGCCGCTATGAGGAGTTCGCGGCTCTCGATCCAGGAGGGATCGCCATCGCGTCGATTGGCGATCTTGAGAGGCTGGCAAGTGCTCGCGCTCATCTCTCTCGCTGGATTTCTCTCACATTTCCTTGGAATTTTTCTAGGGTTCTAAGGCCTGGGGGTTTAGGGTTTTACGCGAGGTCTCGCGCCGCCCAATGTGGAACGCGATCCTACGTCTCCACTCCCGGACCAGACCGAGAAGAAGCTCGCGCCTCGCCAGGTACATTTCCTACACACCGATCCTCCGCAAGGAAGAGAACCTCCAGCAGGCCTATGCGGATCTCATCCGCTACTTCACCTTCACGCGCGATCTCGAGTACGCGCGCAAGCTCCACGGCAAGATCGTCGACCGGGGGCTGGGAAAGGATCGCTACTTGCTCAATCTCATCACCGAGATGTATGGCAAATGCGGGAGCTTCGACGAGGCAAAGCAGGTGTTTGACAGGATGGCGATCCGGGACCAGATGTCCTGGGCAGCGATGATCACTGCCGGGGCCGAGAGTGATGATCGCTACGAAGAAGGCCTCGACTACTACCGCCGGATGCTGCTCGAGGGTGGCATGCTTCCCGACGCTCACATCCTCAGCTCCGTGCTGTGCTGCGTGGAGACGCTCCCGGAGGCCAGGAAGATCCACGACCAGGTGGTCTCCTCCGGCTTGTACGTGGACGTGGTGGTGATGACCGGGCTCATCAACGCGTACCGGCGGTGTGGCAGGCTCGATCTCGCGGGAGAAGTTTTCGACCGGGTAGAGTTCAAGGATATGGTCCTGTGGACGTCGATGCTCTCAGCTTACTCCCACTCCACCGACGAGGCCGTGGAGGGCTTGAGGATCTTCTGGAAGATGGAGCTCGAGGGGATCCGGCCGGACAAAGTTACGTTCACCAGTCTCATCACTGCCACCGGGAATGCTCTGTGCGGCTGCTACGCCAAGCTCGTCGACGAGAGGGTCTGCGCGCACGGGCTCGAGAAGGACGTGACGATAGCCTCCGCGATGCTCTACATGCACGGGAAGAGTGGCAACTTGGAGGAAGCGAGGAAAGTTTTCGAGTCCATGGCGGAGAAGAACCTCGTAACTTGGAACTCGATGATCGCCGCGTGCTCCTTCTACGGACAAAGCCGCGACGCTCTCCAGCTCTTCCGGACGATGGACCATGAAGGCGTGGTGCCCGATCACATCACCTTTGCGAGCGTCCTCGACGCTTGCGCGGATATGGCAGCGGCCTCGGCCGGGAGGGCCGTCCACGATCGCGTCCTCGCGGCCGGACTCCAGGCGGACCAAGTGATCGTAAGCGCGCTTCTCAATCTCTACGGGAAGTGTGGCAAGGTGGGCGATGCGAGGAAGATCTTCGACGAGTGCTGGAAGAACCTCTCGTGCTGGAACTCGATGCTGACGGCGTATGCTCAGAACGGGCATATCAGGGAGACGCTGGCGCTCTTCCTGGATATGTGCCATCAAGGGGTGGTGCCGGACGAGATAACTTTCACGGTGCTGGTCGCCGGTTGTGGGCATGCTGGCAAGGTGGACGCTGGCCGGGACGTGTTCCGGCTGTTCCAGGACGACTACCAGGTTGAGGCATTGGTGGATCACTACGGTTGCATGGTAGACGTGTTGGGACGCAATGGGAAGCTACAGGAAGCCGAGGAGCTCATCGAGAGCATGCCGTTCTATCCGGATCTCGTGGCCTGGACGGCAGTTCTTCGGGCTTGCAAGAACGCGAAGGACGTGAAGAGAGGGTCCCGCTTGGCGCGAGCGGCTCTAGAGACGTATCCAGAGAAGTCGGGGCCGTATGTTATGCTGAGCCAGATCGAGGCTGAGATCCAGGAGCTGGAGAACAAAGTGGCCAAGAAGAATGGCTGTGAAGAGGAGAAGAAGGCGAACAGTTTCTTCGATTGTTTGCAACCGGCAGTTCTGTGTGCTTGCGCTAATCGTTAGCCGTGGAAGAGCTTGGAGATTTGGAAGGAGATCCAGAGTCCCCATATCTTCCTTGTGATGGACTTTGCCAAGCTCTTGGTACGTACAACTTTTCCACAGATCGTGTAGCTTTTCCTCACTGTTTTTTCTTCTTCTTAGGCTATCTTGTGAGCTAAAAGTCTTTTGAGCGGTACAAGCTTCATGTCTTTTTAAGCTTTCTAGGCATAAAAAGGACTCTCAAACAATGAAAGAGCTAAGATTGTGACTGTGAAATATGCAACAAGCGAAGACAATGAAGCAAAGTAGCCAAAAGACAGGAAACTTCCTTTTACTTCATTCTCAATACACTCGTGCAATGGCCTCATAGATTCTTGCATCTATTGCATCTTGAGTCTCCGCCGGGATAGACGCCAATTGTGTCCGAAAAGCAAATTGATAGACTTGTGATAACGTTCCCGGACACCTAGAACAGACAAAAAATGAGAGAGTGTAGAAAGAATGAATCATAACTTCTCCACATTGGCAAACATATGCTGGTTCCTCTTGATATCACAGAGAGGGTTACTTCACGCTGATCATGAGTCCCAAGGATCTTGGCGATGTTTTCTCATGATTTCTACGCACGTACTGTTCCTATGTCCACCGTCCGAATGCAGCAGAGTTTTCACGCATTTCTTCACGCGATACCATCCATGACAATGAGGCACTAGCTATTAGCCTTAAAATAACAATTTGTATTTAAAATTAAGCCTTGAATTAGAGAAAAGTTTAACAGTAAAAATCACGATGGATAAATATAGAATATACTTAGATATTCTAGGTATATTTTTACATTAAAGCAAGCTAAATAATTTTCTTTTGCTTAATAGTAATTTTATTCATGTTTAGAATTATTTATTAATTGATCATAATTATAAATATATTTATAGTTTATAAACACTAGATTAATCTCATTTCACGTTAGATGGTAAAATATCACAGAATATCCATTCTAGGTATACTTAAGCAAACCAAAACTATTTTCTGAAATAATATTTAATAAAAATTTACTAATTAAATAAAAATTATTTGATTTCAGCATTTGATAAACTTTCCAGGTATCTTCCTCTGCTGAAAGTTTCCATGGATCATGTGAGAAAGATCCCTTCCTCCTCAAGTTGGATGGTCTCTTTCAGCTCATTTACCACAGTGTTCATGTTAGGCCTCCTCTCAGATCGATGCTCCACACAGTTCATTGCAAGCTCCAAAACTTTCCATGCTACTTGCTCTTTATAGCCTAATAACTTGGGATCTATTATATTTTGTAGGTTGCCTTTCTCAAGTTCTTTGCATGCCTGGAGGAAGCAAAACTACTATTAGAAGCTAAAGATTTGAAAGAGTGTTTTTACCCATTTTGAAAGAACAACTTGTTCCTCTGGAAGTGTTAGATTGATAGGTTCACGGCCACAAATAATTTCAAACAGTACCACTCCAAAGCTGTACACATCTGATTTCTCTGTGAGTCTGCTGTAGGAATGGTACCTGAGAAACCATTCATAAATCGATCATAACGATGGTTTGAACCTGAATAGATAAAAAAGATTTTTTTTTCTCACTCTGGATCGAGATATCCTGGAGTCCCTTTGACAATAGTTGAGACATGAGATGTGTTGTTCTTGTCATAAAGCTTGGAAAGCCCAAAGTCAGTGACTTTGGCAACCATAGCAGAACTTAAGAGTATGTTGGTTGTTTTGATGTCACGATGGATTATATGAAGATTGCAAGACGTATGCAAATACTCCAGTCCTACAAAATTCACTGCTGAGAGTCACTATACAAACTCATCTCATTTACCTTGAGCAGCGTCTAAAGCAATTTGCAGCCGAGATTTCCAGCTTAAAGTTGGACAGCTTGTACCTATATGACACATCAAAGAGAAACAAATGGATCAAAAGAAGATATCGCTTACCATACAAGTGCTTTTTTAAAGTTCCATTTGACAAAAACTCATAGAGCAGTATAAGCTTCGATCCATGGTCACAGTAGCCAAGAAAAGAGACCAAGTTCCTATGATGTACTACTGATAGAATATCAATCTGCCGGGAAGATACAATCAGTTTGGTATTCATGCTTGACGATCAAACGCACCTCCGTGTTAAACTCTTGATATCCTTGCTTTGAGGTGCTTGACAAGACCTTAACAGCAACTTCCACACCATTGGAAAGGCAGCCATAGTACACTGGTCCAAAGCTTCCTTCGCCTAGAACTCGCTTGAAGTTGTTTGTGGCCTCGACAACAGCTTTATAACTAAAGATTTTGGTGTTGGAGTTTGGAGACTTTGGAGCCAGGCCTGGGAGATGAAATTCAAGCTATAAACACAAGGCTTAGACCTTTCAACTTACCTGGACTCTTGGTATCTTTGTTATCTTTCTCCTGTGTTCCGATGGTTGGGCTGTTATCTGCTGTTTTTCTACGGGACATAAAATACACGACGAGTCCAGTTGCAAGTAGTATCACGGCTATGCATGGAACCGCTACTCCAATTAGAAGTGTTGTATTTTTTTTCTTCTTTGTGTGGCATAACTTAAAAGTAGTGCTGCGGGAAGTAAAACGATAGATAAATTTCAAGAGAGAAATTCGTATACTAACTTGAAATGCATTTCTGGTGGTACGCAATCCAAACTGTTGTTTTGTAATGATCTGTAACATAGTGACTATAAGGACTATTTTATTATATGCAGTACTCACAAAACCGTGAGGTTTTTCAAAGAGCTAAAGTCTGGAACTGGCCCTGTCAATGCGTTGTTATCCAAATATCTGAAGAACTAAAGATGAGAAAAACAAAGAATTGCTAAAGAACTTTCCATACATTTTTGTTAGATGCGATAGGTTCATGATGGACCGTGATATGTTACCACTTAGCCGCTGATTGGACAAGTTCCTGCAGTGCAGAGCTCTTAAGTTTTTCGTATGATAGATCTAGATACGTATCCCCTTACAGCTCTGTAATTCTCGCTGGGATTTGAGCTACATCGCAAGTGATCCACCGCCAAGTGTAGGGAAGTGGCAAGCAAGGATCTCCCGACCATCCAGTGATGTTAAATTCGTTCATCACATTGCGAATCGCTACCACTGTCCAGAAAAAGGGGGAAAAACGAGACTTTTATAACATAAATTATGCTAAATACCATCGTCGGGTTCTGTCCCTGGAAGGAGACCACCTTTGTACTCGAAGAGCTCGGCGGCATTGAGGATTGGACCCAGCGTAGAGTTTGGCGTGGGGTTAAGAAAGAAGCGCGTTGGATCTGAAAGCTTCAGTGGAGCCTCGAGATACATTTGTATTGAAGTGAGTGGAGCCTGGGTGTGCTCCTCGATGTTGATGATCGTCTTAACCTCGGGAATTTCAAGAGAGCTGGTGTTGAAACGGAGCGTGAACTCTCTCGTGTCATTCCCCAGAGCAAAAAACTCCGCAAAGTAAAAGTTGACGTAGTACCTCGTCGCATCAAGCGTGGCTGGAAACTCGAAGACCATCTCGGAATTAGAAACGATCGCGGACCTCATCACCGCGGTGGGAGGCTTGTTCAAAGTTCTCCCCACGGAAACAGTCGAGTTAGTGCTAATCCGCCTGTAGCTTCCCATGTTTTTGAAGCCCTTGTCAGCTCTCCATATTCGATCATATTCATCCCAAGGATACCTGTTCAAAGATATGAACGCATGAGGAGTTTCTTACCATACTTTACCTGATATCTTCATCCAAAGTTGCTCCAAGATTGATCCTTCTCCACAGGACCAAGACCTCACTATAATCCGAGACACTTCCACTCATCCCAGGAGCCAGCCTTCTAAGCTCGATTGCGGAGATGAATGGGATATTTGCCGGTGAATTCGAGCGGGTTCCAAGGCATAGATCTAACGTCGAGTTTGTGGCTTTCACCACAAACTCGAAATACCACCGTGATTGGCTATCCAGGCTCGCGTTCGCCAGAGTGTTAGCACCAATTGCAATTTCAAACTCAACTATAGTTGACTCCAGCCCGTCGTAGTTTCCGTAGTCGAACCGCGGCCTCACGATGTAGCTCTCATCCACGACGACTGGCAAAGCGTAGCAGTGCTTCCGGGAGGTGTCGCTAAAGTAGCGAAGACGCTGAAAAATTAGATCCGAGCCTTGTTTCAAAGGGCTTGCAATGGAGGTTTTCACTCCGGTGGTGATGTATTTGTCGTCGGGTATCCATTTGATACCATTGTCATCCGTGTGGCTGTCGAAAGCTCCACAGTCGAGGCTCAAAAACCCTGGACAAAATCGATAGAGTACTTATATAAGCGTTTGGATCGTGAAAATGCTATTGCCTGGTTGAGCTGAAACAGAAGTCTGTCCTGCGAGGATCAAGCCACACGTGAAAAGGAGGAGATGCCACATTTTCCGCTTGAAACTCGGGCCTATTTTGCCAAAGAATTAAGTGCTGATAGTCAAACGAGAGCGTTGCGGCTTGGTCTGTATAAAGACCAAGCAAACGATAACGCATGTATAAGAATCAGCAGGATTTTTCACGATCTCAGGCAAGAGGGGAGACTTTGGATTTGTCAATGGCAAACCATGCAAATATTCAATGGAAGATATTTTCTTGCAAATGCTGTAAGAATCTCTAGACGATGCTTTACACCAAGTCTGTTAAATAACAAAAATCATTGAAGTTATTATGTTTTTACTTTCATAAAAAGACTATTCAAAATTAAATATACCTATATTTTATTTCTAATAAATAATTTTTTACACTGTGAATGGCTAGATTTTTATGAATTTATAGTATGAAAAAAGTTTAATAAAAATTTAGAAGTAATAAATATATAAACAAAGCTTACAACTTGTCCAATGACAATCTTTTTTTATTACTTTTTATTTTTTTTCTCTTTCAAAATGGAGAGAGTTTCATAATAGAAAATTCACTTTTGAGTGACTACAATCTCTTACATTATGGATTTCACAATTAATTGTGTTTCTAAGAATAAAAAACTAAAATTAAAATAATTTCTTTAATATTTTTGCAACATTAAAAGGCATTTTAACACTAGGTCAGCTATGATTAAAGTTGTTAATATCTATTTTTTTGTAGTTCCTTAATTTTTATAGAAACTATGATTAATAAAACTGATATTTATAATATTATTATAAGCTTAATTCTTATTTATTATGTTTTCTTGATAAAAATTATGTTATAAATATAAAAATTACGAAAAATAATATTTTATTTAGTTCAGAAAATCAATTTACACATAACTTTAAAATTTTAATATATAGTTCTAGAAATTATTTATATTTATAGAATTGTTGGGAATTACATTGATTTGAGAAATGATCCAAGCTAAATTTTTATCAATATCATCAACAGGAGAAAGTGGGGTATATTTTCTTCCTTTTCTTCCCTTTTCTCCTCTTTAGGTGGTTCTTTCCTTCTAGACTTTCAACTTTTGAGAGAATGGCTAAATGTTCATCTTAATAGTAGTATCAAAGCATATTAATATGGATATGGGGAAAGATAGGAATCAAGTTTATCTATACCAGATGTATTTGAGTTGTGGGAAATGAAGGCAAAAGGGAGAAGGTCCTAAACCTAAATCTTAAAAAAAGGGTGGCTACATTGGTTATGATGTATATAACGAACATGTTATGGCTTGAGATTAATGTAGATCAAGGGTTTTAGGTAGGAAAAGCTACCACCTTTATAAAAAGGCCTCCAAATGTATAATAAGGATAATGGGTTGGATACTGTATGAGACACTATTTACTAGGGTATCACTCTTTGAAGGATGACATTTAAGCTACCAATTGGCTCATATTAAGTTTTTGGGACTTGAGTCATACTTCTCCTTATGGGGGACAACACCTCAGCTACCTAAATAGATGTGGTTAATCCCATCCACAACACTTTACTTATATATAGTTCCTCCACTAACAGACTTGTCTTTTATGCCAAATTGCTCCAAAAGATATAAAAGAAGGGAAATGTTTTGATTGTCGAGGAGATTGTTTCCGGGACACAAATGAATGTATATAAAAGTTCTAAACTCAGAGTTTTTCTTATAAGTTTTCATATAAAACATATGTAGCAACTGTATTTTCTTTCTTAAAAAATTATAGTATCATACATATTTTTTAATCAGAAAACTTTTTTTGAATAAAGTTTTAGCTTATAAAATTGTGTGTTACAGTTTTATCATTTTGTATAGATCTCAATAAAGGCCCAATTTTCTTTTTATATTGTAAAGTATACAATGAGAATAGACATTAACAAGTTATAATCTCCTCAAACCCTTCTATAGCTATTACAAAATGTTCATTTTTAAAAAAATTATAAAATTTTTAAGCTTTCTGAATTATATAAAAGTAATGCTAAGAAGTGATGACTAATTAGAGCTAAATATTGTCATTCTCTCTAGACCCCTTTATAGTAGGAAAATCACAACCGTCGATTTCATATATAAAAGTGTAACACAATTTTTTAATGGTCTTTAGTTAGGTAGAACTGCGAGAGAGCATCGCGGCCTGGCCTGTACAAAGACCAAGCAAACGATAGAATCAGCAGGATTTTTCACGATCTCAGGTGTCTATGGCAATCCATCTGCAAATGTTCAATGGAAGTTTCTCGCAAATGCCGTCCTAAACGATGCTTTACACCGAGTCATGCAGATTCAACACCCGGCTATTTATAATCCAAATTTATTCTCTTATGTTGCCATTAGGATCAACCTTAGGCTTTTACGGCCCAAGGAACAGGATAATGGTACACAATTCTGGAGAAAAAATGGATGCCGTGCCATCAAATATCTACAAAATTACTAAACTTACTTGCGTCATTGGAAATAATCGAGTTGCAGCGCCACAGCCAATCATGAAAAGCACGCGAACTTGATGCCATAAGAATGCGTTTCCTCCATAGTGCATATTTCCAGGACACCATCCTAGAACTCATAAATCTGAAAGATCTCGAATAAGTGAGCTTACGGGGTTTATTTCATCGCCATCTGGAGTGATATTCAAACGGTAGATCATGAAATCACGAGTGAAGGTACCTGTTTGAATATCTCCTCATCGCGACTCTTGTGACAGCGAATCTAACCGGTGTCATCCAGAGCTCTCCTTTCGATTGCAAATACAGTGCAACAACGTTAACCTGCAAGCAAACAAGTGAGCAGCAAAGTTCTCGAACTGGAAAAATGTACTCTCATGTTGAAAACAAGAGACCAACGAACATAATTTGAACTTCCCTCTAACCCTAAATCTAAAAGTAATATTGTTATTTAGTACAAAGGATATTCGCGTACGAATAGCATTCAAGTACAACACGAAGTATCGCATGCCTCCTCCCGGATCTTGGCCTCTCGACCAGCGGCGCCACTGCCAATTCGATCCCCAGAACGGAACACAAAGTAGCCCACGCCCAATCCCACCACGATGCTCACAAACACGCCCCCATTGAAGGACATGGCGGCGAGCATGAGCAGCAACCCAAGGGCCGAATTCACCACAAACAGGATGGATTCCACCGCCCGGCCATCGATGGAGCTCGGGGGAGGCTCCGTGCAATCGCCCATCAGGGGCTTGCGCAACCCACCTGGCGATTTCGACGCCTGGATGAGCAAGATCCTGCGGGAGACGACATACTCGTTGAAGAGGGCCGCCAGGAAGAGCGCCGCGAGGGAGAGAATGTAGCCCAGCCATGTCTTTGTGATCCAGCCATCGAAGAGAATCGTGGCATTTTTGCTCCAGTAGAAGGTCATGTGCATCATCTTGTCGAGCTTGGGCTTGACCTAGAGCACTGATCGCCAGCTCGAGTCTTCTTTGCAACAACACGCAAGAGGGAACAAGGAAGAATTCTTATTCTTTAAAAAAATTCCCAAGTTCCGTGTTCTTTCATGCAAGAAGTGGGCATCTTTCATCATGGCCATTTTGCAGACTCTCGCTTTCGGGATTTTCTTGACTCCGTCAACTTTTTCCGTCGTATAAGAACCCATGCGATATGGATGATCTTCAAGTGTTTCGCAATGGGAGCAACATTCCAGCTTGGTTTTCTCGTGCTTTTTCTTGTGGCAAATGCTTGGCCTCAGGATGATGGTGATGGAGAGATCGCTCCTGATGCTGGGATTAGTTTTTGTCCCAGTGAAACCGAAGAGAATGTGATTTACTACAACACTGGAGAGAGCTCCGAAGATAGTCCATTCGAGAAGAACTTGGCATCGGCTTATGAATCCCTGCTATCTCCGTCTCAGGAATCTCCCCGGCAGGCCCAAGCTGGGGACGATCCAGACACCGTCTATGGCTACGCTGCATGTTTCGAGGGAAATTGTGAGGATTGTCTCGCCACTTGCAAGAACTACTTCACACAAGTTGCTCCTCACGCAGTTGGAGCGAGACTATGCCTGAAAAGTGGCTCTGATGCTTGCTATCTTCGCTATGAAAACTACAGTTTCTAGATGAAAACAACACATATATGAACAAAGTTGGATATCTTTAACATAACATTTGTTCTCGGAGTGTTCTGTGTGATTTTGTGGTACCAGCAAGCACGACATGTGAGATGAATCGCAATCAAAGTCCCTCTGGCCAAGACATGATCGATACATACCACCAAACTCTTTTCCAGCACTGGCAGGTTCTTGTCCCCTCACAAACACTAAACATCGATGCATCTCTATCTCAATCTCGGCCTCTCGAGATAACTTGAGATGAAGTTGACAAGATCTCGTCTAGTGGCTGACGTGATTCCTCCACTAGAAGAATGGACAAAAGCTGAGCTACAGCAGCTTTAAGGAACATGGTCCGATCGAAACAAGACAAATCGTCTCAGACCCAAAGGAAAGAACGCAAAGTTGGCAAGAACTTGCTTAAAACCATGATCTTTGAATTTACACAAAGAAGAGAAGATCTAAGATCGTTCTAAGTTTATGGAGTCTTCCAGAGCCAGGAGAAGTGCTTGAGCAGCCCCCCAGCTCTGTGCTTGGTGGACACGGAGCAATCACACTGAAGAACCATCACCATCGTGGACAGGCCACCAGCCTCGAGGAAGGAATCCTCCACTGCGTGAGAACCCACCGAGTGGTGGCACACGATTAGCGCCCAGGCGATGAAAGTGCCATGCTCGGTGGCTTGTGTGGAGATCTTGAGCACGCAGCCCAGGATTGCTGGCACCGCTCTCGCGTGATCCACCGCCAGAGCTTCTCTCCCCTCGGCGCAGCAACACAGCGTCCTGAGCAGCTCCAGAGTTTGCTGCTTGATCACCCCCGTGGGCTGCTGCTCGATGAGGAGATCGATCAGGAGCTTTGGAGATCCGCATTCGATCGCCCGGAGCTTGAGCTTGGTCGGCTGAGTGGCGAGGAGGACCAGCAGGGACTTGAGAAGCGGCGATGCTTGATCACCGGTGGTGTTCTTGGCGAGGAGCCACACCAGCCCTTGGATGAGCGCATCGAGGCCGTCGATATCTCGCATTTGGCGATGGTCGTGAGCCGAGAGTGATGATAGAAGAGTTTCCAAGAGGCTGGCGGCGTTTGTTCTCACCGTTTTGCTGCTGCTGGTGAGTAGTCTGGCAAATCTCTTTAGAGAATCGAAGCACGCAGCAAATGCCCTTCTTGTGAATTTTGCGTCGAGCTTACAGAGCGTGTGTAAAATCGAGAGGGCTGCCGCTTGATCTTCCTCCTGGATGGCCCTCTCCGCTAAGACGGTCGCGAACAGAGCTTCCAGGAACTCGTCGTGATCGCCCACTCTCTCCCAGATGGAATCACCGCTGGGGAGCTTGCTCAATGCAAGCAAGAAGCTCGAGTCCAGGAGCTCGGCTATGGCTACGCTACTCGTATCGATTTCTCTGCAAAGTACCTCTTCCAAGCTGATGATCGCCTCCTCGTTGCTGCTAGCGCTCCACGATTTGATGAGCTGCTTGAGAGTGGAGTTTGGGATGAGCTCGCATGAACCGAGAGCTTGGCGCGTGACTGGACAAGCCCTGTTGCCGTCCAGCAGCCACTTTTGGATGCTGGAGCGCTCATACGTGATCCCGGAGCTCAAGATCACGGGATCCTCCATGAGCTCGAACGAGATTGGGCAGCGAAAGTATGGGGGGATCTCCGCATTCTTCACAGGTAGTCTCATGGATGATCGATCAATCAGATATGCAAAAAGATGCAACTTTGGGAGGAGAAAAAGCCTTCATACCCTGAGGATAGCAACAACTTTTCTTCTAGATCAAAAGCAGCAAGGATTATCTGTTGATTGACAAGAGAGCATTCGGAGCTCTAGTTTAAAAGATTCCATGAGAGCAATGAAAAGAAGTGGCTATGGAGTGAAAGGAGTAGCCTTTGGTATACCTAGTATTTTCCAATATTGCTGCTTTACCAACCTGCTTTTGGGCATATGGCCCCAAACAGAATTGTCAAGGCTTGGCTTTGAAAGTTGAGCCATCTCATTTTTCAAAAAAAGAGAGTAAAAATGCTAGAATATACAAGAAAAACAGAGAAAAACAAAAAACATCCTTTTCTGATGAACCATTTTCAAATCTTTAGGAGGCACTGGAAACTCATTCCACAGCAGCCATTCCTTGTTAAAGTGCAGAAGAACTTGCTCAGTTTTCGCCTTCATTTTCTGCACTCAATCCCTGCGTGCACTTTCGTTTTCACCTCCGAAACTGGTTGTTTCTCAGATTGACCGGTCAGAGCTTGTGTATCAAGTGTGAAATGGGATTTGTATTCTGGTCAAACTGGACAGTGTAGTGCAGGAAAAAACTATAGTATAGCAAAAGTATATAGCAGTAGTATGTGAGAAGCTATATACGCTGGAAGCGACCGACCACGCGTGTTCCTGCTCCTGTAACTATGTCGCCCCCTCGCAAAACACGCACGCAGCATTTCCCCGGTTCTTCCACACACACATAGTCAGGGGTTGACTAGAGGTAGTGCCCAAAGAGAAAAAAAGAGAGAAATAATGGTATGGTCGTGCACCGCGAAATAGTCCCAGGAAGACCTCGCGTTTTTCTTGGCGTGCTCGGTGCGACTTTGGGCGATGGCTGGCTGGCTGGTAGATTTGGAGGTTTTCTTTTTCGCTCTTCTTCCTTCCGTTTTTTGTTCATTGTCAAACCAACTTTACACGGTCTTTCTTTTTATAAAGACGCGGTCGATGCAGCGTTTTCTTTCGTACCAAGTTTTTGGAGTTCTCTGTAGAGATCCCAGGGCGATCGCGGTTGTGGATCAGGAAGACTTGGATCTGGAGATATCACACAGAGTTCCTTGTAAAATTCTCCCGCGGTCGGCAGGAAAGGCGATGAGGAGCACCAGAGTCCTGGCTTTGATCCTTGTGATGGGTTTGTACTGCTCGAGCTTCATCCAAGTGGCTGTTTCGGGAAGATTGGTTGTCGCAGAGAAGCAGCAGGAGAGCAACGATCATGGAAAGCACCGGGCTGGTGATCATCCAGCAGCAGCGGTGGAATGGATTCACAAATCTCCTAGCAGCAGCCATGTCTTGCATTCGTCCAATGGAAGAGTGTTTAGCCTCTCGCTCAACAGGATGCCAAAGAAGGTGACTCCACCGTCGGGGCCGTCCAAATGCCACAACGCGATTTCCACGGCTCGGGCTTCCACCATGGCAAATTGCAGGAACTAACACCAGTGGATTCCACTCATTTTTCATTTCTTTTTCTTGGGTGGGGAGCTTAGATCAACGTTTTAAGATAGTCCATTCTTTTCGGCGATTTGGAGGCCAGTGTAGAGAAAAGGCTAGACACAGACACTCACACTTGTTTTCTTGTCTATAAGAAAGTTTTGTTCTCATGAAAACTTGTATAGAAAACGATCCAAAGCGCTTTGGAGCCAACATGTTTTGACACAAGATTTGGAATCGACAAACCAGCGGCAATTTCTGCTTAGTTGTAACCCAACATCAAATCAATCAAACATCACCAAGAAAAATCTAAACAAAAGAATGAGTGAGTGACCCTCTGATTTGTCAAAAAATGGCGGCTCTGAGAATATTGCGTCAATCATGAGACCGGATTGTCAATGGTCAAAGACCACGTGTCACCGACGTGGCCGAGTAGAAACGCTAGAGAACTCGTAAAAGTCAACCAGCCGAGAACGGAAGTGTGTGTCGATGGATTTCGAAGATCTCCACGCGACTATCAAGATCAAGCGGCCTGATCTCCAGACAGTCGAGTTTTCGATTATCCACAAAGCACTGCGCGGAGATTCCAGCCCGTGGTTCGCATCTCTATATAACACATGGGCTGCCTGTTTCCTCCCAGCGAAGTTTCTGGCTGGCTAGCGAGATATTCACCGCCATCATCAGGTTTGGAAAGTTCGGGCCGCAGCTTGAATCGTATAAATCCATGCTTCCACCCCGTGCTTTTGATTTCCAAGCCGAGGATCATGTACATGGCTTGTAGAAGAGCTGCAGGTGTTTTCGTGATCCTGGCGGCGATGGTTTTCCTGGATTGTTGCGGGGCATCGAGGCTTTTGATCGCTGGTGCTGGTGTTGGAGAGTTGTCACAAGGATCATCAAGAGTCTCAAGCCCATCTTTGCATCTGGAGCAACACACGCTCCCAAAGAGAATACCAGTTCCTCCATCGGGTCCTTCTAGATGCCACAACAGTCTCTCGGCGCGATTCAAAGTTAAGCGTCCAGGGCCATGCCAGTGACGATCTCCAGTCTCTCACAAACTCTCACAAAAGAAAGCCATTCTTTCCATATTTTTAAATGTTAATATCAATTATAATTGTACTAAAGCATATACTTATGAATTATAAACACAACAAAGCTATAGTTGTCCTTTTTACTGTGAGATATATTTGATTAAGCCCATAGTGGCGTATTAACTGTAATATGCCTGGTAGATGAGCGACAAGGCCATCTTTTCTAGCATTGTTATGCTCGCAAACCCCTTGGTTGGATGTCTCCAAAGTTTATAATTGCGTCGGGATCGCGAAACTCTCGCCCGGATAGGATCCACCCCTTCGTGCTTTTGATCTTCTCTCGACAGCCCAATGAAGTCTCGCATCGAGCACAAGCGATGCATGATCCACCGCTGTTCTTCTTTCTTTCTAACGAGAAGATTTTGTCTCGTCTCGGGGCCTGGGACATGGACGCTGCGAGCCTGGTACCATAATGATTTTAAGAAGCACATTAGTCCAAGCAAAGCTTCCCGACCTGGTCGTGACTGGCAGCAGCAATCCAGTGTGCCTGCCATTTAAGTCTGCGGTGTATAGAATAAGTGTACGTGCTGGCTGGATCTGTCCCGGCGCTGCACTCCAGAGTGAGTCATCACAATGTATGTAATCTAGCATTTTTTTCCTAGAGATAAGAACTTACATCCACTTGGAAGAGCTTCGCACGCAAAGCATATAACGCGAGGAGACACTCCAATGCCATCTGTGACCGTGTTGGAGTTGAACACTTCAAAAGGTTGTGTTGGAAAAACCATCGAAATGCTACAGCAACATGACGGAAGGCTGGCGTTAAAACACAAACGAAACGACCAACAGACCGGCAGTAAAGCAAGGCGAAAAACCATAGAAAAGAGAAAACGAAAAGGGAGGAGATCAAAAGTCTAAAAGCAAGTGAAAAAAAAAAGGAAAAAAGAAGAGGAAGCGGTACCCGTTTGGACAATGCCGGCTCCCGTACCGCACCAGTCGGTGATGTCCCACGCGCAGCGATCGATCTCAACTAAAAACAGTGAATCAACTCATTACCAGGCAATACTAAGCAGCCTAGAAACGAAAGACTTACCAGTTTCCGTGATGTGATGGAACATAAAACACCGACTGTCGTCGTCCACTGTTGAATCCTAGCAGTCATAAAAGAATAAGTAGCAAAAGTCGGCTCGGCTTGGCTCTAAGAAAATTAAATCTGAAAAAAAAAGAAAAGAAAAAAGAGATGAAGAACCAAGACGAGTGGAAGGGTCATATAACTCTGAACGAAGCTTCACAAAAATGCACTTTTTTGTGAGATTGAACGAAGCTCTACAGTAGGATCCCCTCGCTTTTGCTGGACGCACAGATACTATCCCTTGTGAAGTGGGCCGGGGAGGAGCTCCTTTCTTACAAAATCCCGTGTCCGATGATCCTGTGTCCAAACTCTCCTCGTTAGACAAATAAGCTTTCGAGTAAAAGGATAACTCACCTACTTCTCGCACCATACTTTACACTCCGTTTTCCCTCTCTTTCGGCTGAACAGCTTAATTTGGTCGCGTCTGAGTCGAGCAAGCGAAAGGGAAACCTGTGAGGCCGCGACTTGTGTTGATAGAAATCCACACATCTCCCCCCATCTCCATCACAGCTTTCTTTTCTCTTTGCTTGTTGCTTTCCTTCGCTCACTCGCAATCCCACCTCATCTTCCAGCCAGCGAGAGAGAGCCTCTGTCTGTCTCGGAAGTACTCGCAGCTAGCTACGCTTTCCTTCTTTGATTGATTGAGAGCTCTTCTCCGCGAGTGCGTGCTTGTTCACCGAAGTAAAGGTTCCCTCTTCCGTCTTGTGCAGCTTCCAAGCTTTCATGCAATTATTTGCCACCGGCGCCACCACTTCTCGCTAGTCCCTGCTTCATTCTTTCTCGTTGCGTGTCGAGGCTACTCTGAAGATATTCTTGCTGCCCGGCATATGATCGTATCACCACCATGGAAGCAGCTACCGACAGAAAGAAGATGACGATCGTCGTGTTGAATTTCATCCTGCTGGGACTTCTCGCCGAGAATGCTTTGTGTGCCAGGTATGGAGTAGCAGGAATTCCAGCGGCTTCTCCCTCTGCCTCTGCTCTTTCCCATGTTCCGTCTAAGGTCCAGTCTCAATTCTTCACAGTTCCCGCAAAGAAAGAGGCCGATCCAGCATTGCTTTCCGAGCAGAGAATGATCCACAATATGCTTCCCCGAGTTCTCACCACTCCACCTTCTGGTCCCAGCAGAGGAGGAAACGATATCGGTCTACAGTCCACCACGGCCCAGGATAGTGCACCTTAAGCAGCTAGAACCGGGATATATCTCCATGCATATAAAGGCAGCGAGTATGATATCGAGTCACGTCCTCGGTTTGTCTCTGTCTTCGTAAATGATCGTCCGATGATGGTGATCAGTAGTACCGCGGGAAGATCCAGCAAGTTTCTCGAGGGACCCTTAGAAAAAGAGGGACAGCTGCTGCACCAGGAAAAATTTTGTAAGGAGGAGATTGAAGTTTTTTTTATCATAGCGAGCTTACTGTTAGCAGAGATTGTTCATGTACATTTCCCAATGTCTTGGTTCTTTTTTTGATTCCTATCGTAAACCTGAAAAAAACACAAGTCAGACCAAAGCGTAGGTGGTAATCAGTGTAAAACACTGACCGTTCTCCATTCAAACAGCACCAACATGGGACTTTGATCACCAGTTTTTGTCTCCAATCCCGGCAGCACCCATCGCTGGCCGGATCTCTTTCGTAAAAGAAAGCCGCAGACTTTGAAAACTTAAGAACCTGTTTGAATAAAACACTGCAGAGCAGAATAAGAAGTTCAAGATCACATGCTTCACATGCATTCATAATGCACAAATCCATCACAGTCAAAGCTCAAATCCCCCGAAAAAAAGAAGAGAAACCAAAAGTTTTAGTTTGCAGTTAAGAAACTTGTAGTTAGCACCGAGCTAAAACCACAAAATTGCACGAAAACACGACCTCCTATAGCTTAGCGTTAAGAAAGCACGGGAATCTAGGTAGTTACACAACAGCATAGTGTACATTACCAGCAGATCCAAACCCGTTATCAAGCTTTTATTAGCCTTCATACAGCAGCCGGTTGATGTGGTCGACCACCTCGTCGAAACTGTCCACCTCGGTAGCCACCTCTGTAGCCTCCCCGACCACGAGACCTCAAAAAAGCGTCCCCGAAAGTCTATCAATCAAAGAAACCGAGTGAGAACCCAAACCAAGCACTGACACTCGACTAACCTCAGTGTTGATCTTACGTTGCTCTGAAAATCTGGGGCGCTCGGTACCACCCTCACGATCCAGAGTGTCACAGGAGAGAGAATCGAAAAAGTCATCCTTGACGTATACCGGCTGAATGCAAAGCTTTATCAGAAATGTGATCCATAATGTCAAAGCGTCATTCGTACCTTTTTCCCGTCCTCCGGTTTCTGCCAGTTCTCGCTCACAGGCTCGTCCTCTCCGTTCCTTGGTTCAACCTTTCCTCCAAGCTCACCCCAAACCTCGTCCTTGTTGAACTTTTCATTCATCGCCATGAAATCAAAGTCCTCCGTAAAGTTCGTACGTTGAGAAGGCTGTCCATGATATCAAAATAAATACCACAAGAAAGAAGAAAAGCTCGAGTAAACATACCCCACGACCCCTTCCGCCGCGCCTTCCATTTCCTCGCCAGTTATACCTTCCGTTGTACTCGTGCCTTGGACCATCGTGCCTCGGACCCTCGTGCCTCAAGTTCTCAGGCCTAGGTCCGTTGTTAGCCTGCCAAAACCACGTAAGTATGCCAAGACATTGACAAAACTCTACTCGCACCTGCTGCTCCTTGGAGTGAGATGATGACTCTTGCAGAGAGTTTTCGGCAGGTTGTAACTTCGATGGCTCCACCCCTTCCACTGGCGGTTGCTCGAGTGGAGTGGGAGTGTTCTTCTTCAACTCTTGAGAGGAATCCAATGGTGCCTGAGAAACAGACGGCAGCCGTGGGAGCTTGGCGATCGGTGTCAATATCGCCGTCATTCCAACCGAGGAAGTAGTCTCGCGGGGCTTCTCCGTCTCCGGCGGACCTGTTGGATGTGTCGAGCTCGGCTGACTAACTTGAGGCGGTGGCCGCTGGTCAGGAGGTAAGAGCGGCTGCGATGGCAAATACGGTGGCTGCATTGCGTTTCCGCTAGGTGGTGGATAGTATCCCGGCCAGTAGAGTGCGTTTCCGACGGGCGGAGGCGGACGAGGACCCCATGCACCCAAGCCGACTGCTGGCGGATATGACGAGCTGAGAAAACCCGGTGGCAGCAGCGCCTGTGAGTCACGCGGTGGTGGCATTCCCACTGGAGGATGGGGAATTGCTGGAGCGTGCGAGAACCCCGCTGGAACTTGAGGTGGTGGAACACCTCCGCTTGGAGGCTGTGGCATTCCTATCGGTGGAGCCATAATGGGTTGAGACATTCGTTGCGCTTTCTGGGGCTGCTGAGACTGAAAGAAAACAAAACTTGACA
The DNA here is from genome assembly GCF_000143415.4 of Selaginella moellendorffii. Lineage (NCBI taxonomy): Eukaryota > Viridiplantae > Streptophyta > Lycopodiopsida > Selaginellales > Selaginellaceae > Selaginella > Selaginella moellendorffii. Next base: position 120,878 of record NW_003314331.1, read on the forward strand.
GCTTAGTACCTCGTATCATCACAGCATGGAAGTCTCACCTGAGCAATGATCGCCGGATCGTTGTAAGGCTGCGAATGGACCGCATGAGCTTGCGGAGAAGATTTCACCTGTAAATCCTGGAAAGGAAAGAGGCACAAAAAAAGATAGAAACTAATCAGAGAGGAAACAATGAAACCACGGAAGAAATCCATACCTTGATGTCCGACCCACGAAAAATAATGTAGTCATAGACGCTATCCCTGGGAGGAATCTGCGGCCCTTCCTTCTTCCTCCCTTCGGTTCCATACGAACGAACTGGAAACAAAGCAAGAGCGCACGGATTCGTGAGCTCCCGAGCTCCAACCCTAGAGAAATATCGCCATAGCCTACCGTTTTGGAGCGCGATGTTGCAGTTCTCGGCGTCGATGGTGTAGAGCACGCCCTCGTAGCGGATGTCGCTCTTGGATGTGAGGCTGATGAGGCTTCCAATGTAGGAATCGAAGTTGGCACTACCTTTGCTGCTGTCGCCCCCGGGCGCCACGGCGCTAGCGTCCCCCATCCCGCGCACAAAGACGAAGAACCCTAGTGTTGCTTAACAGCTTAAATGCTACCTCTCAATGCGGTAAAAATTTCAAGGCAAAAAATAAAAACTATGTATAACGTAGAACTCTTCTTCGCGCTCGATGATGATTCTCTTCTCTACTGTTTCGGCGATTACACAGAGAAAACTATCAATAGCGTTTCTACCACTTGTACAGGAACTCTACGCGAGTTCTTCCTCTTCTTGGAGCTCGCTCGAGTTCTTCTTTTTCTTCGAGCTCTAGGCGTGTTCTTCTTCTTCTTCTTCGAGCTCGCTACCGAAGTAAGTGTCGAGGAGGTGATTCGCCATGTTTCTCAGCTCATCGTTCTCGTGGAAGTGGAGCATCTCAATCGCCAGCATCCCATCGCAACCTTCCACGAGCTTTGTGCCGTTTTGGAGGCAGCGCATCACCTGTGAGGAGGAAGAACAAAGAGCTTCGTGTCAGCGAAGGAAGAAAATGGTTGATCCGCTTACCAGTTCCAGGAACTGGAGGCCGAGTTTCGATCCCTCCGGGTCGGGCGACTTCACCAGATTGACGAACTCGGCAACACAGCCGGATTGGGCGAGCGCCGAGAGATGAGCGTGGATGGGCTGTGACGCTGTCTGTGCTGCTGTTGCTTCTTTCGGCATCACGCAGAGGTTTCCCAGCGCGTAGACGGCTTCCTTCTTCACGTCGAAGCTGGCTGTCGCGAGCAGATTCACCAGTGGACCACAGGCTACAGGGAAGACGTGCTCTTTGTGCTGCATGGATCCAGCAGCTAAGTTGGAGATCACCCACGCAGCTTCCTGTTTCGAGTGTGATGAGTTTTCATGAAAGAAGACCAAAAGTCTACCTTCTGCAACGCTCTATGATTCGTCTGTAAGCAGCGGACAAGCGCTCCAACAACACCACCTGGAAGATATCTCTCGGTAAAAGCTCCTAGGATATAGAAAATATAATGTTACCAGGGACAGTGGAGCCAGCAGCAATCACGCCATCACTCATCTTGTTGTCTCCACAAACTATGTTCCCAATAACTCGTAGCACCTAAAACAAGATAGTGAGAAAACAAGCGACCAAGACCAAAAACTAACTTACAGGGGTAAGAACTGTAAGCTGGTTGGATGTTGCCAGCCACTCCACGAGAGGTCGAAGCAAAGTAGCGTTAATCAGCTGCTTAGTATCAGCGAGAGCACTGATATAGACGAGGACCCACGCCGTCTCTGCAACCAAATCTTCATCCCTGGAATATAAACAATCAAAAGTGTATCAAACCAAAAACTACGATCATCTTACTTTGAATGCAAGTGTTGAACGAGACCTGGCAGAATGCCATCGATGCTAAGCAAATCCGAAGCACCTTTCGTGCTTGGACCCTGCAAGGAGCGCATCAAAAACTCATCAGAACGAAGTCAAGCGTTACACTACCTTGATGAGATTTGACAGAGCCCAGCAAGCAGTTCGTGCGACAGACGTTTTTTGAGACAAGGCCAATCGAGCAAGCGGCCGAAGAGATCCTTGAGCAAGAAGTATTTTTCTTATCTCCTCGCTGTCACCGGCAAAGTTTCCCAGAGCCCATGCACACTGCTCCGCAACAAGAAGAGAGCTATTTTCTGGAAAGAAAAACGTCGTCATACACATAAAAAAAAAAAAAAAACAAAAACGCACATACCTCCAAGATGAGCAATGAGAAGAGGAACGGGCATTAGCAAATCTTCTTGCTGCTGGACATCCTCTACAGCGATGTTTGTCAAACACCAAGAAGCTTCAAGCAGCTTGCAGAAAGAAGAAAAAAAATCTTAACAGCAAAAAAGAAGAAAAAGGTAGAGCACTTACCTGTTCTTCGCTTGATCCAAATTTCAGGCACTCCACAAGCACTGGGATGAGACCAGCTTCCACAGCAACGCTCACTGGCGGCAAAGAGCTGCACGAAAGAAATCGCCTCACCTTCTTAAGAGCTTCTAGCTTCCGATTAGAAGCTCCCTTGGAGCTAAGCAGCTGCTAGCATTAGTCCCAAGCATTCCAAGCAAAAACTAAGAAACTTACATGTCTTGGCTAGCGCTGACTAGCTCCGCCACTGCCGATTTCACGTCATTCTCCAAGGCGATCCTCGAATCCTCGTCGCCCTCGCAGTACATTTCCATCCCATCCTCCACGTCTTGGCTCCTGCGCATTCGCTTGGCTCGCACGGCAGCATCCCGGCGCTCTTTGCTCAGCGCGACCGCCAATTTGCGCCGCCTCTGCCCAGCTCCACTCGCGACTGCTTGAACAATGAGGCGAGAGTGGAAATGGAGGAGATCGAGATCTTACCCGATGGCTTGAAGTGATCGCGACGAGCGGGGCTCACAGCATCCATCTTGCTCGCTTATTTAGGGTTTAAGAGGAATTCTAGGGTTCTTGTCATTTAGGCGCCATTTACAAGCTCTTCGATTTCTTTCTCCGTGTCGCTGCCCTGCATTTGATCATAGTCGTCCAGATCTTGGTAGCACGCCAGAAGGATCTTTGCGATCTCGGTGTCGATGCAAGCTTCTTCCAGATCGGAGTCAGCTATGGATTCCAAATCGCCTGCGCGAAGCAAGAAATTGGTAAATTTTTGCTCTAGAGGTATGTTCCAGCACCTTGAGGCATTTGTGACTGTGTGAGAATGCCGCTAGCTTCCTGCGAAGAAATCTGTAAGCTGGATTGTTCTTCAGATTTCTAGTAACGCTGTGGATTTTTTTCTTTATTTCTTGAGGAACTTATAGCTTACTGTTTGGAAATTATGCTACTTTTGTGAGAAACTTACTTGAGCTCGCTCTTCTTCATCCAATTGTGGAGGATCCGTTCGAGCTTTTCTACCAAGAACAACTCCCACAGCTGCTGCAAGCTTTTCAGCGTGAACAGCATTACCAGTGTTTTGGACGACGACTTCCAGCGCTTCCGCTGCTTTCGGAATGAGGTCAGTCGCTATACTATCACCCTCTTGCTTTTGATGATCGTTTCTCTCACTTCTGAGTTTGTTCTTCCCAGCACTGGTGCCGCTAGAATCGTCACCACTGCTGCTAAGCAAAGCACTACCATCACCATCGTCTACGTCCTCACCAGGTAACGAAACTACACTTTCTCTCGCATTCTCGTTCCCTAACGTTTGCTTGGTCAGGATCCCGGAGTTTTTCGCAATAAGTAGCTTCAACTGTGCCAGATCCAGCGCCTCCAAAGAATTACCAGCGGTCGAGAGCTTGTCCATTTCGCTCTTGGAGACGCCACAGCCCATCAGTTGCCAGCCGGGGTCATCGAGTCAGGTGTTCCAATCGATCAAATATTACGAGGCTGGCACCAAAAGCGACCTCTCCTCTCTCTTTTCCTTAAAGACGGGGAGGAGGGAGTGACCATCAAAATTCATGGCGCACTGCTGTGAGGGACGAGGTCGGTGATTCCTACTCTCTCTGGTTTAACAAACTTCTTCCACCTTCACAGGCCCAAGCGGCTCTCACGTTTCACGCATGACTTCTGCAAGCACTGATCTGTTTCAGTTTGTTGAAAGAGACGTCATCGGGGCCGTCGGATGCCCGCCAACGGACGGCTGCTGTTCACGCAAAACTTAAGAAAAACGGGAGAGCAAGGCAGTTGTCACTCTCTTGGGACTCGCGGATCATCCAGGTGAGTGCGCAAAAAAGCGGGCAAAATTGTTTTGGGAGTCGTTTGTTTCTTGAAACGCTTGGTGGTGGTGATTTTCTCGCTTGGCGATTCGCGCTTGATTGATTGCGGGTATTCATTTTTCTCTTTTCTTCTTGCTGCTAGTACTTGGCTTCCATTTGCTCTGTACTTTACTTTTTGTTGCACTGTGGTGCATTTGTTTTTTTCCTGTTGGATCTCTCGGAGTTAATGCTGCCAATTTCCAGCTCTCCTGCTCCAGAAGGCAGATTAAAAGCCGAGAAACCAAGGGGAGAAATCTACGCCCAGGTTCATGTCAGATTTTGATATCCAAATTCCTGGCGCCTTCGGTGAGTGAGCCTTTTGCAGCGCTCTCAAACGATTTACTAACTATTCTCCATGCGGCAGACCCGTTCGCAGAAGCGAATGTTGATGACCAAGGAGCGGGGTCCAAAGAATACGTTCATGTTCGCATCCAGCAGAGGAATGGGCGCAAGAGCTTGACCACCGTCCAGGGCCTCAAGAAAGAGTTCAACTACAACAGGATACTCAAAGACTTCAAGCGAGTGAGAGCCCTTCTTTTCCTCTTTCCTTTTCGAGTGATCTACTTAAGAGCCTTCAAGTGAACTGGTTTTACTGTCTCAGGAATTTTGCTGTAACGGGACAGTTGTGGACGACACAGAGCTAGGACAGGTTTGTTTTTTTGCTTGTGTGTGGTTGCTGTTGCACGGATTCTGGCACTGAGAAGAAGTCGTACGTTTTGAATTTTTTCTCTCCTTTTTTTGCAGGTGATCCAGCTCCAGGGCGACCAGCGAAAAAATGTCTCCCAGTTCCTGGTACAGGTCTGTCTAGTAGCGTAGCAGTCCTATCGCTGAAAGTAATAAATTTTGTGCTGCTGAGAGCTTATAAGTTTCTCGACGTGGTTCCTTTTCAGGCTGGCGTTGCCAAGAAGGACCAGATCAAGATACATGGTTTCTAGGAGGAGAGAGGACGTGCGATTATTTTTGCTCCCCCAAGGAAGGATAGAGAAGAGATAAGTATTTTTTCTTGGATTGGATTTAATAAGGTGAGAGCTTGAAGGAGATCTAGACAAGAGTCTTCGCAGCACGACCCAGAGAAGATCGATGCGATGTTTTCTCGTCGCAGTTAAGAAGCGCGCTCTCTATTGACGGCTACGCGGATCAATGGATTCGTCTTCGTGCTTGGATGAGAAATCGATGCAGAGACAAGGAAGATCATGGGAAGGAAGCACAAGACATGTTTAAGCGTTCTTCTCAAAGCCAGAGCGAGCAAGCAAGCGCTTTGAGGTGTGTGTAGAGTTATGAGGCTTCACTTAAGTTAAACTATGGATGTTTGTTTCTCGCTCGTATGTGTGTACACACGACTACGTATCTTTTCGGAGTTTCGAGGGAATCTCTACAATTGGAAAAAGCAGATGTGTGTTCTTTCTGTGTGAGAAGATCTCTTTAATTTGAATCAAAGCGTGGGTATAAAGGTTTGCTTTTTGCTCCCTCCATCCACCAGCTTTTGGTTTCCAAAAATTTTTGCTCGTTATCTTTTGATTCGAAAAAAAGATCATTCCAAAACCTTGTGGAGAACTTTAGGCTCAGTGGAGATGATAAAGGTGGCAAACAATGCCCCATCTAGAGAATATCATACCATAATATCTAAGAAGTTGTCAACAAAATGATTGTCCAAGAAATGCTATTACCCATATGGTAATAAGATCTATATCTACCTGGCCAGTTGGTGGCCAGGGTGGCCCACGTTGGGCCAGTTGTGGCCACCGAATTACCCGGGTTATTTTTTTGAAAAATCCGCCAAAAGGATGGGACATCCATGCGCATGGATGTTGGTGACGCGCATGCGCATCCATGCCCATCATGTGGGATTAAACATTAAACCGGTTAAACACACCACTAAAACCGCCCACGTTTAACCGAAAGGGTTAAGTTAATCTGGTAGCTTAGCTTAAGCAACCCTTTAGCTCTAGCTCGAGCTCCAATGTAGGCAGAGGGAGGACGAGAGGTCTTGCGGTGTCACTGCGCGTTTTGTTTCCAGCGCTTGTGTTCTTCCGCCGATCATTCCCTCGTCGCCGCGGCAGCGCGGGAGGATCCTGGCAGGGCTAGGGCTGCCGGGAATCCGATCGCAAGAAGCAGCGCTGCTCTCCGATTATCTCGAGCGGCGCCAAGCAGATAGGGCCAAGGATCTCCACAAAGCTGCCGCCGCTGAGGTACTGCTGCGCGATTGACTGGATTAGAGCGTGGTGTGTGTCGGCATTGGCATTTCCAGGTGTGTGTGGGGTGCGTGTGATCGATAATCTTGTGATTTGAGGCGTTTTCTTGCAACTCCCTCCCTCTCTCTCTCTCTCTCTCTCACACGCGCACACGATTCTTGGGTTTTTTTTCTCTTTTTTTTCTCTGCTCGAGCAGTGTAACATGTGACTGCTCTCACAGCTCACAAGAAAGCCAAAAAACGGTGATGGTCACAAATTTCGTCCGCGGGAGAGCACTCTCACAGGATAAAAAAGAGGGCTTCTTTTCTACTGCTGCTCGTCATGGGTCGCGGCATTTGGGTGTTGGGCAGGTGCTCCCAGGTGAGAGTCTCCTCCTCGTGAGTTTTTTTCGTTTCTTATCTATGGTTTTTATCGTTGTTTACTTGTCTTTGGATCCCGAGGCTGGGTCTTGGTCTTTTCTGTGATTTCTGCGAGAGATTGAAGGTTCTTGTGTGAGCTTGCTCGGAAGAATTCGCTTCTTTTGCTTGTAAGCTTTTGGAAAAGACTGTTTTTTGCATGCATGCTTGTTGGTTGTTTAGCTGCTTTTCTTTTCGATATATAGTTCGTTGTTCTAAATCTTGTCTCCTTGTTTTGTATCACAGAAGTAGCAGCCTCTTTCGATGCACAGTGATCGTAGACCCACCAAGAAGAACAGCAACGCGAGGCTGGTACTAGTAGCGCAGGGAAATCGCCAAAATCTCAAGAAGGAACAGGCTGACGAAGAGTCAAAAGGAGAGAAGGCTCCCAATCTTTCGTCGCCAATGACAATGGCGGATTTACTCACGCACCGGCATTTCTCTCCAGATATCTTGGAGTCCGATGCTTACAGCATTTCGGGTCTCTCGCCGCCGCTCTTTGTTTCGGATCACAACACCACCGATTCGGAAGAAGGGTCCCGGTCAGACTCGGGTGTAGTTTCTTCTTCGCCGGTCAATCTTCCCGCTACTCACGCCACAGCAAGAGCGGCCACTGACGGCATGCATTTGTCGCTGGAGTTTGAAGATCTGGTGATACGTCGGGAGAAGATGAGGCTCCGCGGCGAGCAGCTCGCAGGTGGAGAAGGCGAAGAGGAGGCTAACAGGGAAGAGCTCTCTATGTTGGCTCTGGTGCTGGACACGCTGAGAAGATCCTTGCTAACATGCAAGGCTTCCGAGGAGGAGGTTGCGTCCATGGATATTGGCTGGCCTACCAACGTCCGGCATGTAACGCACGTCACATTTGACAGGTTCAATGGCTTTCTCGGCTTGCCGGTGGAGTTTGAGATCGAGATCCCCCGAAGAGTTCCCAGTGCAAGGTTCGTTCCTGGCGTTTGTTTTAGCTGTTTACTTATGCTGTTTTGTTTTGTTTTTTTTTTCTCGTGTATCAGTGCCAGTGTTTTCGGTGTCTCTCCAGAGTCGATGCAATGCTCTTATGATTCCAAAGGCAACAGCGTTCCGACCATTTTGCTGCTCATGCAGGAAAGGCTTTACAGCCAGGGGGGCCTTAAGGTCTGTGATTCTTTGTTTTCCTCTTCTCTTGACGTGAGTCTTTGTCGGTGTCCAGGCGGAAGGAATTTTCAGAATAAACGCCGAAAACAGCCACGAAGAAATCGTACGGGAGCAGCTCAACCGTGGGATCGTCCCACACGATATTGATCTTCACTGCCTAGCTGGTCTCATCAAGGTATGAAAACAGCACGCACTTCCGTTAGTCTGAAACTATAAAGGCTCTGTCTCAGGCATGGTTCCGTGAGCTTCCTAAGGGGGTCCTCGACACTTTAACGCCCGAGCAAGTGATGCAGTGCCACAACGAGGAGCAATGTGTTGAGCTCGTGAAGTTGCTGCCTCCGACGCAAGCAGCTCTTCTAGACTGGGCGCTGAATCTCATGGCCGACGTCGCCCAGGAGGAGGCGTCAAACAAGATGAACTCCCGGAACATCGCAATGGTTTTTGCTCCCAACATGACTCAGGTACGTTCCTCTTTCATTTGGTTCTTGGTTTTTGTTTTGTTTTCTGTAATGTATTTCCTTTTGCTGTCCCAGATGGCGGATCCACTAACAGCACTCATGCACGCTGTACAAGTGATGAACATTCTAAAGACGCTGATTGTGAGGACGCTACGGGACAGGCAAGAGGCTGTGCTCGATCCAGGCCCTGCACCGTCTTTGCCGAGTAACAAGGACGAAGATGACGACCAGCAGCACTGTGGGAGTGGACTGATTGACAAGGCAACTTCGGCAGAAGAAGAGTACGATGACTACAGGCAACACCAACAACAGCAGCAGGAGCAAGAGGAGCTGGATCAAAATCACCGTCACCACCATCTTCACAATCACCATCAGCAGCAGCAACAGGTGATGATGCTCCACGCGAAGCAAAAGAAAATCCGGTCTGCCGCGCCGAGGCTGCTCAACAGAATAGACAAGCAAAGCGAGAGGGCCGAAGCCTGGTAAGAACAAACTTTTGCTCGTTCTTACCATCGCTTTGCACAGATTGTTGTACCATAGCTAGCCAGTCGATCGCCAACAGCCGTTTGTAAAATAATCTGGCTGCTCGCTCGGTTCTCTCGAGTCTAACTTTAGTACCTTTTTTTCTCCTTATAAAACTTACATTTTGGTTTTGCAAAGCCAGAGTTCTAGGAAGACGAAAGAGAGAAGAAGAAGAAGATAATGGCGGACGAGCGAGAGTGGCTGGACGCTTGCTTGTTTTTGAGCAAAGGGCCATCGTTGGCGATGGAGTTTCTGGACGAGGAAGCTCGCGTGATGCTGTGGGCTTACTGGGAGCAAGCTCTGGAGGGTCCGGCGGAGGAGCTCTCGCAGGAACAGGGGATGAGCGATGAGAGGGCGAGGAAGCGGAGGGAGGCGAGGAGGAGGCTGGGAGAGATGCCCAAGTCGGAGGCGAGGAGAAAATTGGTGGGGTTACTGTCGAGTGTGGTTCCCGAGTGGCGAGAGTGGTGTAGAGAGCATGGCGAGAGGATCCGGGAGGAGCAAAGGAGTGGCGGCGAGGCACAAAAGCTGCTGAGAGCGTTTAGCTTGAAAACCGGGATTAAATTGTCGCCTAAGTTGTGAATCAGTCTCAGCTAAAAGTGACAAAGTAAAACTTGTTAAGAACCCTAAAATCTATTTATTTATGAATGCCGAGACAAAGTTTAGAAAAAGGGTAATATGTGATTTTGCACATGCCTTCTATGCATCATTATATTGTGTGATTTGTTGTTAGTTTGAAATGATTAATTTAAAATGGATTAAAGTGTGCAAAAATGATTTTTCCTTAAATTTTTTTTTAAATTTAATCTAAGTAAACAATCTTACCAAATTGTTAAAATTTTATAAAGTGTACATCAATTTTTTTTTGGATATTAAGAAAACAAAAATAATGTACTTTATGTGTGCAATAAGATAGTGATTTATCCATTTAACAAAATTAATTAGGAATGTCTTCAAATGTTACTTACAGAACTAAAATCAGTAAATTTCTTTACTCTATGATTTTTTTGTGAAGATGGAAAAGCTTTAATTTTTAAAGTATTTCTAAAATACAAGCAATATTGTTATTTTTGTTTAAACTATAAACTAGTGTTCAAATAAATTTGTATTAGGGACAAATTAAGTTTTTTGGACATAAAGTTGTAGTTTAAACAAAAATAAAAAACTAATAGTGTTTTAATAACACTTTAAAAATCAAACCTTTTTTATCCTCACTAAAAAATCTTTAAACTTTAGTTCGTTAAACAAACTTCCAAAATATTTCTAATTAATTCTCTCACACAGATAAATTAGTGTTGTGAATGCATGGAATATGGAAAGGGAATACAGAAATGTGTATATCAATTAGCCCAAAAACCCTAGCTTATATACAGGAGTGAGTGGTTCAGATTGAAACCAATTTGACGGCTACCAAAACCCCATTACGCTAATATTAGTATACGGCATCGTAGCCGTACACTTGGCCCTCACATCATCCCCTCCTCTTGGAATAATGGAAGACCATCAGAGTTCTTTTGTAGATGGGCCAGGATATGGAGGAACATCAGAAGGAGGCATCAGTGGATCTATAGGTGGTATTAATTATTCCTGATCCCTTTGTATGAAGCGTTTCAACCGCTGCACATGCACAATCTCTGGAGGATTGGCCTGCTGGACGTCATGCCAAACCTCATAAACTTGTGGTCCAACTTGCCGCAACACCCGATACAGTCCTTTCCACTGCACAAGGAGCCCCTTAGATAAACCACATACTGTAAGATGGGGAAAATGAATTAACACTAAATCATCCACTATGTACTCCACAAGTGAATGATGATGGGAGTTGTACTGCCGTTGTTGTCCCACTTGTATGCGGCCTAAGTGTTCGGCAGACTCCACTCGGACAAGTGGAAGAATGCTCGTCAAATACTGATCCCACGACCTAGCATCCACAGTTCGTGACTATTGCGAAGGTAAACCTAGCTCCATTGGTAATATTGGATTATGACCATATAGAAGTTTATATGGTGAAGCACCAATAGAACTCTGCACTTCTGTAACATATGCATACCGAAGAGACGGCAAATAACCATCCCAATCCGAATGTTGAAAGTTCACATATTTCGCAATCATCCCCTTGAATGTCCGAACGAGCCGTTCCACCAGACCATTTGATTGTGGATGATAAGCACTCGTGAAAGTGTGGCGTATCCCCAATTGAGACGTCAAAACATGAAATGCCTCAGCCATAAATGCAGGACCATTTTTCAAAAGAATCCGCTCTGGACAAAAATGCTAGAACACCACTCGATTGAGGAGGAAGTATCCAACAGCAGTTGCAAAGGCACTAGCAAGAGCACCAACTTCCACCCAACGAGTCAAGTAGTCAGAAGCAATAATAACATACTCATTGCCAGTAGTCAACCGTGAAAAAGGTCCCATAAGATCAAACACTACCAACACAAACGGATGGGAAACTGCAATTGACTCCAACCGTCCTTCCATAGCCCAAGGGGGAGTATTACAAGCTTGGCACTAAACGCAGCTACACACATACCGGATAATATCATGTCACATCTCCGGCCAAGAGAAAGACCTGCACAACTTCTCGGTTACACGACGATGTCCCATATGCCCACCTAGAACAGGAGAATCATGGTAGGCATGGAGAAACTGCGGAATAAAGATAGAAGGCACCACCAGCCTTAAATAATCATCAGGATTCGTCCCCACAAAATAAAGAAGACGGTCTTCAAGGCGATATTGAAAATATAAATGCCGGAAAGGCAAGTCATTGTGAGACACAAATCCCTAAGCCCCAAAATGGAGCTAAAAGAGTGCCATGTGGTAGTGGCCGAAGCGAAGGCCAAACGAGCATAACACGTTTGGACTAAAATCTCTGACTTGAAAGATTGAGAGCGGGAGTGGAACTCCCAATGAAGTGCTCGAGGAACAAGCATGAAGCAAGCAATAAATGAGTCTTTAGAAAAGGGACACAAGAGGACCAAAACATGACATATGGAGAAGTCTGAGATGGACGATGGACCCGAGACAGAGTTCGAGATGGAGTCCGAGATGGACCGAGATGGAGTCTGAGATGGACCGAGATGGAGTCTGAGATGGACCCGAGACGGAGTCCGAGATGGACTGAGATGGAGTCCGAGATGGACCAGAGATGGAGCTTGAGATGGAATCCAAGATGGAGTCCGAGAAGGACCTGAGATGGAGTCCGAAGTCGAGACCGAGACCGAGACCGGGACCGAGGCCGAGACCGAGGCCGAGGCCGAGATTGAGCCCAAGCCCGAGTCCAAGTCCAAGTTTGAGTCCGAGTCCAAGTTCAAGTCTGAGAGGGTGAAAGCCCAAAGCGTTCGTCTTCCAAACCCTAGGGGGTTTGGTGAGCTCCAAAAGTATAGTAGGGGGGAGGACTCCAGTGGAGCTAGTTTGGCCAGGAAAGGCTAGTTTAGCCCAAGAAGGTTATATCCAGGTGTTGGGTGACGGGATAACCACTGGGAGGTCTAAGGCTAGAGTGAATATGGACTGTCAAGCAGGGTAACTTAGTGAAGTGTTCAAGAGCTAGCTCTAGCTCCCCCGGGAGATCGAATGGTCAATGCTCCCAGTCTAAGTGTGGGTGGCACTACCTACTTGGATACCTGATGTGGCTCAATGGAACCTCGCTCTAAGCCCATAGCTAGAGCACCTAAAGGCAGAAGGTGGGGAGAGTACCCACAGGGTTCGTGTAGGGCCACGGTGTTTCGAAATGTTGTCCCGAACTCCCAAATGGGGGAAAGGAGGAGGAGTAATCCTCTAATGTAGTGACTAAGGATACGGTCACATGGTGAGGAAGTCCCAGAGGACAATGGGACTTAGTGGCTAGGCCTGCAAGCTTTGATTTAGTGGCAGTGTTAGCAAACATAGCCATGGACGGAAAAGGGACTTGGTAGGACTGACAAAGGGATATTGGGGAAGGCTATTCCCCATGTCTGTGGGCATCCTAAGGATGCTAAGGAGTGGATCTGGGATGACCACTCGTGAACGGATGGCCTAGTCTTGGAGAGACGGGATTGTGATGCAAGTGGTATCGGACCACCAGTGCGGCAAAGGTGAATGGGCATGGCATTAGTGTAACAGGCTGATATGTCAGTGGTACCTTTGGGTGTCGGTCTTGGGACCGGACACGTGGAGCACTTGGACCAAGTGCAAGGGATGAGTGGCATGGATGCCATTCTCGGGGCTAGCAAGTCCCAAGTCCTAAATTGGACTTAAGGAGGTTGTGAATGAGACTCCTCCAAGTAGTCGGAAGTGTGGTTAAATGACTAAAGTAGAATGGAAAATTTAGTCGCTTACAATTTGGTATCGGAGCTGTTCCTTAGTCTGACTTTTATTGGTGCTCATGTATATCACCACTGGTGTTGGCATCGGAAGGTTCTAGGAGTGGGCCTATCTGTGAGGAGTAGCAGGTTGGGAAGACATGGCTATCCACTACAGTTCATGTGTGAACTTGTAGGTGAGGTGATGGATAGAAAAGGGCTAATAATGGAATGACTTCGGGATCTTGGGAACAATATATAGTTTTCCTCAAAGAGTTGAGGATGTGATCCAGATGAATGTTTGACTCAGCAAATAGGCTAATGTAGTTGTGGTAAACAACTATAGTTGGGATCATGGGAAAAATAAAGACTCCAAAACAATAAAGGAGTCACAAGATTATCCTCATATAGTTGAGGTTGGTGCTCATGAATTTGAGACCAAAACTAAGGATTGTGGAAGGTCAAATACGGAAGAGGACACAAGTCCTTGAAATGGTAGCTGAGGCTACCCTTGATAAATGCTAGAACAACGCAAGGAGTTGGGGGTGTACTTTGAGGATGAGTTGGTATTCTCATTACATGGACAAGTAGTCCTAAAGGGCAAAGGTTGTCCCCAAGGAACAACATCAAGTGTTTGAGTGACACTTGCAAAGATGGTCCTTGTGAGTAGGACATGAATATAAGAAGTTGTATTCCAATGAACTAGCACTTTAAATAAGACCTTATGGGTCATTGAATTTTAAAGTCCAAAAATGCTAAATGACTTAAGTAGAGTCAAGGAATGGCCCTAAGGGATTGCTAAAAACATTTGGACTGAGGTGTGTTGTGCCCCACAAAGGTTGGGGAGGATCATAGGATCCAAGTATGAGAACAGTGAGTATCTCATCGATGGCAGAATGTGCCATACTAAAGTTGTGGGGAAGGTGTTCCTAAAAGAAAACAACTTTGACATAAAGTTATGAGTAAACTCTATGGTGCAGTGCTAATGGATAGTTGGCATGAGAAAGAACTGTATTGGTCTTGGCAAGGACCTAAACACAAATGAGAAGTATCATAAAGGTAGGCTCGTGGAGCCGATGGTGTGGAGACACCAAATGTGCCAAGGCATAATGCCTTAAGGTGAGTTGGCGGGCTCACGAGAATGTGAGACACAAAATCCCTAGGCCCCAAAGTGGAGTCGGAAAGGGTGCCACGTGGTAGTGGCTGAAGCGAGAGCCAAACGAGCGTAACACGTTTGGACCAAAAGCTCCGACTTGAAAAGTCAAGAGCGGGAGTGGAACTCCCAACGAAGTGCTCGAGGAACGAGCACGAAGCGAGCAAAAGGCGAGGCTCCAAAAAGGGACCCAAAAGGACCAACACATGACACGTGGGAGTGTCCGAGATGGACTTGAGTTGGAGTCCGAAGTGGAGTCCGAGATGGACCCAAGTTGGAGTCCAAAGTGGAGTCCGAGATGGAGTCCGAAGTGGAGTCCGAGGTGGACCCGAGATGGACCCGAGTTGGAGTCCGAAGTGGAGTCCGAGATGGACCCGAGTTGGAGTCCGAAGTGGAGTTCGAGATGGACCCGAGATGGAGTCCGAGATGGAGTCCGAAGTGGAGTCTGAGGTGGACCCGAGATGGACCCGAGTTGGAGTCCGAAGTGGAGTCCGAGATGGACCCGAGATGGAGTCCAAGATGGAGTCCGAGATGGACCCGAGATGGAGTTCGAGATGGAGTCCGAGATGGAGTCCGAGATGGAGTCCGAAGTTGAGACCGAGACCGGGACCGAGACCGGGACCGAGACCGAGACCGAGATCGGGACCGAGACCGAGACCGAGGCCGAGGCCGAGACCGAGCCCAAGCCCGAGTCCGAGTCCGAATCCGAGTCCGAGTCCGAGTCCGAGTCCGAGTCCGAGTCCGAGTCCGGAGCTTGAGAGGGTGAAAGCCCAAAGCGTTCGTCTCCCAGACCCTGGGGGGTTTGGTGAGCTCCAAAAGTATAGTAGGGGGAGGACTGCAGTGGAGCCAGTTTGGCCAGGAAAGGCCAGTTTGGCCCAGGAAGGCCGGACCCAGTGTTGGGTGATGAGCTGCCCACTGGGAAGTCCAAGACTAGAGTGAACACGGACCGACAAGCGGGGTAGCTTGGTGAAGTGTTCAAGAGCCGGCTCTAGTTCCCCCGGGAGATCGACTGGCCGATGCTCCCAGTCCAAGTGTGGGTGGCACTACCTACTTGGATACCTGGTGTGGCTCAACGGAACCCGCTCTAAGCCCATGGCTAGAGCACCCAAGAGTAGAAGGCGAGGAGAGTACCCAGGTGGCTCGCGTAAGGCCACGGTGTTCCGAAATGTTGTCCCAAAGGCCCAGACTGTGGAAAGGAAGAGGAGCAGTCCTCTGGGGTAGTGACCAAGGACACAGTCACACAGTGAGGAAGTCCTAGAGGATAGTGGGACTTAGTGGTCGGGCCAGTGGGCCTCGATCTAGTGGCAGTGTTGGCGAACACAGCCAAGGACAGAAAGGGACTTGGTGGGAACCGGAACAGAGATATTGGGGAAGGCTATTCCCCATGTCTGTAGGCATCCTAAGGATGTTAAGGAGTGGATCTGGGATGATCACACATGGATGGATGACCCAGTCTTTGAGAGACGGGATTGGAATGTAGGTGGTGTTGGACCACCAGTGTGACCGAGGTAAATGGGCATGGCCTTAGCGTAACGGGCCGATATGTCGGTGGTACCTTGGGGTGTCGATCATGGGATCGGACACGTGGAGCACTTGGACCAAGTGCTAAGGTTGAGTGGCATGGATGCCATTCTCGGGGCTAGCAAGCCCCAAGTCCTGAGTTGGGCTTATGGAGGTTGTGAATGAGACTCCTCCAAGTGGTCGGAGGTGTGGTTAAGTGACTAAAGTAGAATGGAAAAATTAGTCGCTTACAACTTGGTATCGGAGCTATTCCTTAGTCTGACTTTTATTGGTGCTCAAGTATATCACCACTAGTGTTGGCATCGGAAGGTCCGAGGAGTGAGCCTATCCTTGAGGAGTAGCAAGTCGGGAAGACATGGCTCTCCATTACAGTTCATGTGTGAACTTGTAGACGAGGTGGTGGATAGAAAAGGGCCAATAATGGAACGACTTTGGGATCTTGGGAACAGTGTAAGGTTTTCCTCATTGAGTTGAGGATGTGATCCGGATGAGCATTTGTCTCAGCAAATTGGCTAAGGTTGTTGTGGTAAACAACTAAAGTTGGGATCACGGGAAAGATAGAGACTCCAAAACAATAAAGGAGTCACAAGATTATCCTCATATAGTTGAGGTTGGTGCTCATGAATGTGAGACCAAAGGTAATGACCGTGGAAGGTCAAATACGGAAGAGGACTCAAGTCCTTGAAATGGTAGCCGGGGCTACCTTTAATAAATGCTGGAACAACCCAAGGAGTTGGGGGGTGTACTTAAAGATGAGTGGTATTCTCATCGCATGGACAAGTAGTCCTAAGGGGCAAAAGTTGCCCCCAGAGAACAAAATCAAGTGTCGGAGTAACACTTGTGAAAATAGTCCTTTTGAGTAGGATAGGAATGCAAGAAGTGTATTCCAGTGAGCTAGTGCCTCACAAGTAGGACCTTACGGGTCTGTGGATTAACCAAGTCCAAAACTGCTGGATAACTCAAGTAGAGTCAAGGGATGGTCCTAAAAGGACTGATGGAAGCATTTGGACTGAGATGTGTTGTACCCCACAAAGGATGGGAGGGGATCATAGGATCCAAGGATGAGAACAGAGGGTATTTCATCGATGGCAAAATGTGCCATGCTAAAGTTATGGGAAAGGTGTTCCCAGAAGAAAATAACTTTGACATAGAATTGTGTGTGACCTCTATGGGGCAGTGCTAACGGATGGTTGGCATGAGAAAGAATGGTGTTGGTCTTGGCAAAGACTTAGACACGAAGGGGAAATGTCATAGAGGTAGGCTCGTGGAGCCGATGGTGTGGAGACACCAAATGTGCCAAGGTGTGATACCTTGAGGCTATGTTGGTGGGTTCATGAGAACCCCTTGCCAAAGGAATCCCAATGGAAATGGGAATGGCATAGCCTAAGCTGCAGAGCATGCAGTTGGAGTGTGGTGACCCAGATAATGATGGAGGTGTGAAAGCACCAAGCAATGAGTTGTAGGACTTGACAACTATGAGGCAACTAAGCAAGAGGTGCAAAATAACTGGTTAAACGGGTAGAAGATAGCTACCCAAGACTTCTTAATAGCATAAGGAAGTTGGATATACCCTTACAGGGGATAAGTTGCTTGTGTTGCGATATAGTAAGTCAATGTCATTAAAGGAAATACTCATTGTCAAGAAAGCCATCATTGGGACACCCGGACACTCTAGAACACAAGAAGGTGGTGGTTGATGTCGCGAGGGCAATGGATAAAGCCCAAGGGACTAAGTCCCTAGCGAATGATGGATAGAAGGTGCTATCCAAATGTCCAAGGTTGCGGAGACAGGAGAGGACTGTCTACCTGAGTTGGACAAAGCCAAAAATGGAATTTTGGCAAGGCTAGGGATGGGCATGTAAAGGCCCATAAGCAACAATGTAATCCCAGTGTGTGGGATTATAAGGTGAGCATACCCGGATTGAGGAACCACTCCCTAGGCTATTGGGTAGGTTCATCCCCAAGAATACTTGCTAAAGCGTGATAGAAAGTGCAAAGTTATCCTCTTGGTCTGGAGGAGAATGACCAAAGGAAAGATGCGAAGCCAAAAAGCAAGAAGTAAGGGGATAGAACCGAACCATAGGAATCAAAGGGCATAACCAAGGTTGGTTATGCCAGCTGGGAGTGGAGAATCAAGTGGGGGCTCGAGGGTGTTGCCGCTAGCAACCGTGATGCCATGGAGAGTCTAAAATATGGAATTGTCCATGTTAGACTATGTGGCATTTTGAAGGCTTGCAAAAAGGGAGGCCTTAGCAAGCTGAGGGACAGAGTTCCTTCAAGGTTCCCAAAGACGATTCTAGGTAGCTTAGTACCTAGAAAGGCCAAGTGTAAATGGTTCATGGAACGCGCGAAATCAGAGTGGCGCAGCAGGAGCGTGGTGTTGAAGCTTGCCATGAGGCAAGGCTATCAAGGTTAGGGAAGTAGTTCCCGAGTGTTCAAAGAGAGGGCTTTGAACGAAAGTCGATGGTCAAGGACTTTCACGCTTATGTAGGAACCATGTTACAGTGGTCGGAGGACTTGCCAAGCGAGATTGGCACGTCGGGGGAACAAATACCCTAGTTGAAGGTGATAACTTCAAAAAGGGTGGGCCATGGGGCCGAGCATGGAGGAGTCCATGCATGATCACAGACATGTCAAGTGAGAGGACTTGGCAGTGTGGAGGAACTAGGTTCCTAAGCTGTGATCTGTAGCGCGCTTTAAAAATAAGTTGGTGCACCGGCGTGGGGAGTCATGCCAGGCATCTTGTGTGATGCCGTCCGTAGATGCATATACGGAGGTTGGGTTCGAGTCCCGACCCTCTAGTGCTTGGGTTCGAGTCCCAAATCACTAGGGCGTGGTGATGGTTTGGAATATGAGGACACTCATATTTCGGTGGTCATGGACTCTCAGTGGGGAGACTGGTTTGGGCACACTGCCAAGCGAGGGATGCCTCGGAGTCGTGATGCACGGTTAGATTGCTTAGTGTGAAAGCTCAGCATATCTAACTTGAACGCTTTGGTGCAAGTGGCACCAAGGTCGTGGTGAGTGAGATGGGGACACCTAATCTCAGTTGCTATGAACCCTTGGCCGTAAGGGCTGGCTTGGGTGCACCGCCAAGTGTGGGGGATGCCCCCGGGGTTATAGTCAACAACTTGGAGGTCTAGAAGACCAAGTACCTCTTGGCAACTCTGTTAAGGTGCCAAGGTGAGATCACTAGGTGATCTTATGGCCAGATAAGGACAAGGTCCTTGGTTGGCTAAGGAATGAAGTTCCTGGTTCAAAATGTTGAAATTGAACTGTTTAAGGTGGTGTGGCTTGGTCGTGATGACCAAGTGGGAAGAGCACCTAAGGGAAATAAACTATGTCCGTGAGATGGCATAGTGAGTCCGAGGAAAGTAGTCTCTATAAAAGACCTATGGGAGGGTCACGAAGTTGGGCCGTGGATAGAGCCCATAGCAGAAGATGCTAAAGAGACGTACTAGGGGTGAACATCCTCCGGACTTGGCAAAGGAGAGTCTTTGCTATGGAACCGAAACAATACCTCAAGGAGGGAGGTAGAGATTCGATGTTGCTTGGTGCAACAATCAACGAATAGGAGCAAAAGATGAGTGGCCAAGATAGGGCCGTGGAATCCCTTGGGGGGAATCCAAGTGACAAAGTTAGGCGAGGAACACTAATGTGTTGGACGCTAATAAGTTGCGGGAAAGGAAGTGTGTTTCCAAGGAGGGATTCCGAAATGCTCCGGTTTGGCGAAAGTGGAAGCTCCAAGGGAGGGAGCGGTAAGGTAGCCAAATGATAGGGCAATGGACAACCCTAGCACAAAGTGTGATAAATGGAACTTAGTGCCCAAGGTGGCACGAAATAGAAGAGAGGATGATGGTGCCCTCAAGTAATGAACTTCCTAGGATAGGGAAGTGGAGTTGCACAATCTGTGCAATGCAAGGTGTTGGAGACACCTAGGGAATTGACTTCCAAAAGTCAAAAGAGTAAAAGTTCCAAGGTGCAAACATTCAATAGATGGAAATTGAGACTACTCAAGAAGGAGTAGTGGGATTGACTTAGAGAAGGGTCTCTAAGAGGTTTAGTGAGAACTAAACCAATAAAAGGAGAGAACCACTACATGTGGTCCAATCAGTCTCTAAGTTGGAGAGGCTACCCTCCTTAGAGGAAAGGCAAGGCATGGTGAGCCTTGGGTGTCAAACCATTGAGGCATATGCAAAAGGCATGGTGAGCCTTCAATGTCAAACCATTGACAAATATTGGCTAGGTGCCAAGGATGGAAATGGTAACACATGCGAGTGTTACTTTACAAAATGGTTTACCGTTCGATGAGGACATCGAACTTCGTCTATGGGTGGTGGAGTTGTGAGACACAAAATCCCTAGGCCCCAAAGTGGAGCCGGAAAGGGTGCCACGTGGTAGTGGCTGAAGCGAGAGCCAAACGAGCGTAACACGTTTGGACCAAAAGCTCCGACTTGAAAAGTCAAGAGCGGGAGTGGAACTCCCAACGAAGTGCTCGAGGAACGAGCACGAAGCGAGAAAAAGGCGAGGCTCCAAAAAGGGACCCAAAAGGACCAACACATGACACGTGGGAGTGTCCGAGATGGACTCGAGTTGGAGTCCGAAGTGGAGTCCGAGATGGACCCAAGTTGGAGTCCAAAGTGGAGTCCGAGATGGAGTCCGAAGTGGAGTCCGAGGTGGACCCGAGATGGACCCGAGTTGGAGTCCGAAGTGGAGTCCGAGATGGACCCGAGTTGGAGTCCGAAGTGGAGTTCGAGATGGACCCGAGATGGAGTCCGAGATGGAGTCCGAAGTGGAGTCCGAGGTGGACCCGAGATGGACCCGAGTTGGAGTCCGAAGTGGAGTCCGAGATGGACCCGAGATGGAGTCCGAGATGGAGTCCGAGATGGAGTCCGAGATGGACCCGAGATGGAGTCCGAGATGGAGTCCGAGATGGAGTCCGAGATGGAGTCCGAGATGGAGTCCGAAGTCGAGACCGAGACCGGGACCGAGACCGGGACCGAGACCGAGACCGAGACCGAGATCGGGACCGAGACCGAGACCGAGGCCGAGGCCGAGACCGAGCCCAAGCCCGAGTCCGAGTCTGAATCCGAGTCCGAGTCCGAGTCCGAGTCCGGAGCCTGAGAGGGTGAAAGCCCAAAGCGTTCGTCTCCCAGACCCTGGGGGGTTTGGTGAGCTCCAAAAGTATAGTAGGGGGAGGACTGCAGTGGAGCCAGTTTGGCCAGGAAAGGCCAGTTTGGCCCAGGAAGGCCGGACCCAGTGTTGGGTGATGAGCTGCCCACTGGGAAGTCCAAGACTAGAGTGAACACGGACCGACAAGCGGGGTAGCTTGGTGAAGTGTTCAAGAGCCGGCTCTAGTTCCCCCGGGAGATCGACTGGCCGATGCTCCCAGTCCAAGTGTGGGTGGCACTACCTACTTGGATACCTGGTGTGGCTCAACGGAACCCGCTCTAAGCCCATGGCTAGAGCACCCAAGAGTAGAAGGCGAGGAGAGTACCCAGGTGGCTCGCGTAAGGCCACGGTGTTCCGAAATGTTGTCCCAAAGGCCTAGACTGTGGAAAGGAAGAGGAGCAGTCCTCTGGGGTAGTGACCAAGGACACAGTCACACAGTGAGGAAGTCCTAGAGGATAGTGGGACTTAGTGGTCGGGCCGGTGGGCCTCGATCCAGTGGCAGTGTTGGCGAACACAGCCAAGGACAGAAAGGGACTTGGTGGGGACCAGAACAGAGATATTGGGGAAGGCTATTCCCCATGTCTGTAGGCATCCTAAGGATGTTAAGGAGTGGATCTGGGATGATCACGCATGGATGGATGACCCAGTCTTTGAGAGACGGGATTGGAATGTAGGTGGTGTTGGACCACCAGTGTGACCGAGGTAAATGGGCATGGCCTTAGCGTAACGGGCCGATATGTCGGTGGTACCTTGGGGTGTCGATCATGGGATCGGACACGTGGAGCACTTGGACCAAGTGCTAAGGTTGAGTGGCATGGATGCCATTCTCGGGGCTAGCAAGCCCCAAGTCCTGAGTTAGGCTTATGGAGGTTGTGAATAAGACTCCTCCAAGTGGTCGGAGGTGTGGTTAAGTGACTAAAGTAGAATGGAAAAATTAGTCGCTTACAGAGAACCCCTTCCCAAAGGCATCCTAATGGAAATGGGAATGGCATATCCTAAGTTGGAAGGCATGTAGTTGAAGTGTGGTGACCCAGATAATGATGGAGGTGTGGAAACACCAGCAATGAGTTGTAAGATTTGACAATTATGAGGCAACTAAGCAAAAGGTGCAAAATAATTGGTTAAACTGGTAGCAAGTAGCTACCCAAGACTTCTTAATGGCATAAAGAAGTTAAATATACCCTTATGGGTGGATAAATTGCTTATGTGCCAATATAGTAAGTCAATGTCATAAAAGAGAATGTTCATTGTCAAAGAAGCTATCATTTGGGACACCTAAACACTCTAGAACACCAAAAGGTGGTGTTTGGTGTCGCAAAGGCAATAAATAAGGCCCAAGTGACTAAGTCTTTAATGAACAATGAATAGAAGGTGTTATCTAAATGTCCAAGGTTGCGGAGATGGGAGAAGACTGTCTATTTGAATTGGACAAAGCAAAAAATGAAATTTTGGCAAGGCTAATGATGGGTATATAAAAGCCCATAAGTAGCAACGTTAATCCCGATGTGTGGGATTATAAAGTAAGCATACCTGGATTGAGGAACCACTCCCTAGGCTATTGGGTAGGTTCATTTATAAGAATACATGCTAAAGCATAATAGAAAGTGCAAAGCTATCCTTCTAGTCTGGAGGAGAATAACCGAAGGAAAGGTGTGAAGCCAAAAAGCAAGTAGTGAGGAGATAGGACCAAACTATAGGGATTGAAGAGCATAACTAAAGGTGGTTATACAAGTTGGGAGTAGAGAATCAAGTGGGCGCTCAAGCATGTTGTCATTAGTAACCAGGATGCTATGGAGAGTCTAAAGTATGGAATTGTTTGTGCTAGACCATATAGCAATTAGAAAGCTTGCGAAAGGAGAGGCCTTAGCAAGCTAAGGGACAGAGTTCATTTAAGGTTCCCAAAGACAATTCTAGGTAACATAGTACTTAGAAAGCCAAGTGTAAATGGTTCATAGAATGCGCGAAATCAGAATGGCGCAGCAGAAACGTGGTCTTGAAGCTTGCTATAAGGCAATGCTATCAAGGTTGGGGAAGTAGTTCTTGAGTGTTCAAAGGGATGACTTTGAACAAAAGTCAATGGTCAAGGACTTTCACGCTTATGCATGAAACCATGTTACATTGGTTGGATGACTTGCTAAGTGAGAGTGGCAAGTCAGGGGAACAAATCCCCTAGTGAAAGAGTTAACTTCAAAAAGGGTGGCCCATTGGGCCAGTCTATGCATGATTATAGACTTATTAAGTGAGAGGACTTGGCAATTTGGAGGGACTAGATTTCTAAGTTATGATCTGTAGTGTGCTTTGGGTATAAATTGGTGCACCGGTGTGGGGAGTCATGCCAGGCATCTAAGGTGATGCCATCCGTAGATGCATATACGGAGGTTGGGTTTGAGTCCAGACCCTCTAGTGCTTGGGTTCGAGTCCCAAATCACTAGGGTGTGGTGATGGTTTGGAATATGAGGACATTCATATTTCGGTGGTTATGGACTCTCAGTGAGGAAACTGGCTTGAACACACTGCCAAGCGGGGGATGCTCCAGAGTCGTGATGCACAATTAGATTGCTTAGAGTGAAAACTTAGCATGTCTAATTTGAACGCTTTGGTGCAAAGGGCACCAAATACGTAGTGAATGAGATGGGGACACCTAGTCTCAGTTGCTATGGATCCTTAGCCAGAAGGGCTGGCTTGGGTGCACTGCCAAGTGTGGTGAACTGGTCAGGCTCGAGGTATATAAAATATGAGCTCGCTTTATCATTTCCTACTAATAATCTGTCCTTGATGGAAACAAAGGTTGGTCCACTTTTGCAGAAACCTCAGGGTCTTTCAAATGAGGATGCTCTTGCAGTATACAGGAGAATGCAATGAAACCAGCCATTGGCATTGTTGTTGGTGCTCTCAAGGCATGTAGAAGCACGAGAGATCTACAACTAGGCAGGAGAATTCACAAGGATGTTTCCGAGACAGGTGACTTCTCAAAAATTATCATCACCAACATCCTGCTCGATCTGTATGCAAAATGCGGAACCATGATAGATGCTCGTGGTGCATTTGACAGCATGCCGCATCGCGATGTGGTCTCCTGGAATTCGATCATACAGGGCTATGCACAGAGGGGAAATGGTGAAATGGCTCTACAGTTGTTTGCTGGGATGGAAGACGAAGGGTATGAACCGGATCGGGTATCAGTTCTTGGTGCTCTCAAGGCTTGTTCAGCTCTTGATTCCCCGCGAGCAAACCTGCAGTTAGACTCCATTCCATGACAACAGTGCCAGAACGGGTTCTCGACGTCACTGCTGCTTTCATCGTCCAAGAACTCTTCTTCCTCTTGCTTAATGTAGCGCTCGTCCCAGAGGTTTCAGGTGCACATTTGTATCTTATGCCACAGAAGAAAACGCAGAAAAAATCAAGAGCTTGATAGAGAAGGATTCCGGGCAGGCTTTAGATGGTCGATGGGTGGTATGCTTAGAGAGGAGCAGGGAGATTCACAGGAGCTTTGCTTAGATTCGGATCTCATGATCTTTACGCAAAACATGGGAGCTTGACAGAGGCTCGTCAAGTTTTCGAGCCATCATAGTGTGGTGACATGGAACTCATGGTGACATGATTGTCGGGTATGCAGCAGCAGCGAGTGGTGAGCTCTTGATATCTATGATCGAATGCATCGTGGAGCGGCTCCACCAGATGCTTTAACTTTCATCGCTGCGCTGAAAGCTTGTTGCCGTCTCGCGAACGAGGAACTTGGGACAGTGAAGAAGAAACATTGATACGAAGCTTAAGAAGTGCATAGGTAGCAAGAAAATCCACTTCTCCAGTGTTGCCGCAGCTCGTCTCGATTCCCAGAACGGACCAGCAGCCGCAGTGAGAAACGAAGCGCATTTGGGACGAATGTGAGGCACCATTGCCAGGGATTGGCAAGAGCATAGCTCGCAAAACCATAGGCTATAATGTTTTAGTTCATAGAGTGTCAATTGCCAATAAAACAGTTGGTTTAGTGCATGATGGGATAAGCAATTGAATGAAGAAAGCAATGGGAAGGACTATCCGTACACTTTAGCGCCTCGTGCAATAGCATCCTGGATCCTTGCATTGATTGCGTCCTGGGTCTCCTTCCAACACCACCGGGCTTTACGCCAATCTGGTTTAACCTCCCAATCTGTAGATTGAAGCACCTCACCATCCTTCGAAACCTAGAACAAGAAGAAACACCAGTTCATGTTTTCAATCCTCTTGTGCCCAACTGAAAAGCATAAGTTCAAGTGTGCTCTTGGTGTAAAAGAACGGATCAATGACATTACCTTCTGCACATTGGAAAACATATACTGGTTCCTCTCAGCATCCTCGGCATCATCAAGTATTACTGCAGTGCAACGCACGCCCTCTTCATCTGCGGGGTAAAATCTTCCCCCAGTCATGGTAAATCCATCGCCAAAATCCTTAGGACTCATGATCAGCGGGAAATAATCCCTCTCTGTGACTGGATCATGGACCATACTCTCCCCAAATGTGAAATCCGCCAAGTATTCCTGGCCTATGCGCCTCAGCATCCCACGCACAGCCTCCTCGTCCATGCTCACGATAAAATGTTAAGAACCCTAAAACCTCAAAATCAAAGTTTTAGGATCAAGCTTGTGGAACACGATGGTTTATGCATATGCCCATTTCTAAGAACAAACTTTTGCTCGTTCTTACCTTAGCTTTGCACCGATTGTTGTACCATAGCTAGCCAGCCGGTTGCAAACAGGTTTCTCGTAGAACTTACATTTTGTGTTTGCAAAGCTGACCGAGAGTGGCTGGACGCTTGTTTTTTTGTGAGCAAAGGGCCACGATCTGGCGGAGGAGCTCTCATAGGAACAAGGGATGGCAAGGAGAAATTTGGTGGGCTTGCTCTTTCAGTTTGTTTCCCGAGTGTTTATGTAGCAGAAGAGAGAATATATGCTCTAGAATAACATCCAAGCATATAGTTATGTACGAGAAAATCATGAACTGGTATCATGAAATGTGGTAATCCCCAAGTCAAAATTGTGATATTTTGTTACTATCTAGGCAAACTTTTTTGTTTTAAATTTCAAATGAACGAATATACTTCGACTTGAGATGCCAGCCTAGCAATGATCATATTACCACAGCCGGCCATAATTTACCAAATTCAAATGAATTACCATGCCATTAAGTGACTTACATGTAATGTGGAATGTGATTCCTCACTATACAGCAAATTACCATGGATTCAAATAAGTTATTATGCAATGCCACCCGAGCAGCTTACATATAATTCCTCATGATAAAGAAAATTACCATGGATTCAAATGAATTACCATGGGATGCCAACCATGTATAGTTTAGAATGTGATTCCTCACTATAAAGCAAATTACCATGGATTCAAATAAGTTACCATTTTAGATTTTCCCATTGTGTCATGGAACTGGGAGATTGAGAACTTTGCTGCAACCTTCTTGGCAATGATGGAGAGGGATGATAGATCCATTCAAGCCTTTCTAAAGATGCCTTAACACCATTGGGATTCCTTGAAACAAAAAGAGGAATGCCATGGCAATTATAGCTGCACATGCCATGGACAGCCTGGAGTGCGTGGAGATCTGATCCAATGGATGCCATAACAATTTTTAGGGTTTGTTATAGCACTAGAGATGAAAAAATAAAGAACAAAAGGTAAGGTAATAATATTTATTAAGTATATAAAACCCTTTTAATCAAATTAAATTTCCTTTTGGGAAGTTCAGGCAAAAGAATTCACTTTTGCACATTTTAATCCACTAACAATACACACTTACAAAACAGTCAAAATTTTACAAAGTGTATATTAATTCACTTTCATAAATATTAAGACAATAAAATAGCATCTCTTATATGTTAATTATGCCATGAGATAGTAATTTATCTGTGTGAGATAATTAGTTATAAATATTTTGAAAGTTTACTTGATGAACTAAAGTTTGAAAATTTTTTTGCTCTAAGATTTATTGGTGAGGACAAAGAAGCTTTAATTTTTAAAATGTTGCTAACCACAACTAACATCTCAATTTAGTTCAAATTATTAATATATGTTCAAATAGCTTAATTGGTCACCACATATAAAACTAATCACTATATGTTTTTGCATGTGTGATAGAGATTACATAAATTTGTTTGGATGCAATATTATAGTTTGAACAAAAATAAAATGTTGGTTGTATTTTAGAAATACTTTAAAAATTAAAACTCTTCCATCGTCACTAAAATATCATAGAGTAAATAAATATTTAGACTTTATTTCACTAGGTAAACTTTTAAAATGTTCTTAATTAATTCTTTCAGATAGATAAATCATCTCACTACACATATAAAGTATATTATTTTTTAATATTTATAAAAAGAATTGATATACAGTTTATAAAATTTTAACCATTTAGTAAGATCTTATAATTAGATCAAATTTCTTGCTGGAAATTAAAGAAAAGTCATTTTTTTCATAAATATTATGACAACAAAATAACATCCCTTATATGTATAGTGAGATAGTGTATGAGATAGTTAATTAAAAATATTTCAAAAGTTTGCTTAATGAATTAAAGTTTTAAAATATGTTTTGCTCTAATATTTCTTGATGAGGACAAAAAAGTTTAGAATTTTAAAATGTTGCTAAAACACAATCAACATTTCATTTTGTTCAAATTATAAACTTGTATTTAAATAGTTTAATTGTTCACTATATACTTTTGTATATGTGATAGAGATTAAGCCTTGAGGTTCCCTCAGTATAATAAGACATAAACATGGGACCTCTTAAATCCCAAGCCTTAAAACAAACTTGTTTATATACAAGCTTATAATTTGAATGAAAATAAAATGTTGATTGTGTTTTATGAATATTTTAAAAATTAAAGTTTCTCCATTTTCAGAAAAAAATCATGGAGTAAATAAATCTTCAAACTTTAGTTTACTAAAAAACCTTTTGAAATTTTACTAATTAATTATTTTAAATGACTAAATCATAATCTTACTGCATATATAAAGTATATTATTTTTGCTATCCTAATATTCACAAAAAAGAATTCATATATACTTTTTAAAATTTTAACCGTTTGCTAAGTTCTTTTAATTAGATTGAATTTTTTTGGCAAATTTAAATAGAAAAAATTAATTTATTTTCATAAATATTGTGATAAAAAAATAACATCTTTTTTATGTTTAGTGAGATAGTAATTTATCTGTGTAAGATAGTTAATTAGAAATATTTTGAAAGTTTATTTAACAAATTAAAGTTTGAATATTTCTTTGCTCTAAGATTTTTTGGTGAGACAAAAAAGCTTTAATTTTAAAAATGTTGTTAAAAGACAACTAATATCTCATTTTTTTATAATTATAAGTTTACATTCAAATAACTTAATTGTTCACTATATATATCACTATATATATGATAGATACTAAAATAAACTTGTGTAGTCTCAAAGTTCTAGTTTAAATGAAAATAAAAATGTTAGTTGTGTTTTAGAAATACTTTAAAAATTAAAGTTTCTCGATTTTCACAAAAAATTTATAGAGTAAATAAATTTTCAAAAATTAGTTTACAAAAAAAAATTTAAAATTTTTCTAATTCATTCTTCTTAAATGAATTACTATGGGATGCCAGCCAGGTGTAGTTTAGAATGTGATTCCTCACTATAAAGAAAATTACTATGGATTCAAATAAGTTACTATGCAATGCTAGTCGAGCGGCTTACATGTAATTCCTCACGATAAAGAAAATTACCATGGATTTAAATGAATTACCATGGGATGCCAACCAAGTGGAATGTAATTCCTCACAATAAAACAAACTACAATGGATTCAAATCAATTACCATGTGATGCCAGTAGAGCTTTTGTCGTGCTAAAGCAAATTACCATGGGTGTAAATTTCAAAACCAAGAATATTCCTTTCTTGGGAGCGGGAGGAGAGAGAGAGAGAGAGAGAGAGGGCGAGAGCGAGTGAGCGACAACGACAATGACGATGCCGATGAAGAAAGACATGGAGGAGGGGCGGAACAGCAGGAAGGGGAAGCGCTTCACCACAAAGACACCAGCACGAGAGATCTCCAGTGTCACAATCGTGGGATGAAAGAATACTATGGCATCTTTGTTTTAAATTTAGGATTTTGGCAATGGCATCGCTTCACGGCGTGACGCTCTCGGGATTGTGCGCTTGAAAATGATCGGCCTCGAGTGCCGGAATAGCTGCTCAGCGACACTGTTTTTTTTTTCTAACTCCAAGCTTTGGTTTCTTCCTTTTTCTTCTGATGCCTTGGGCTTATTCCACGATGGCTCCACCTCCACAAGTCTCTCAGTCTCCCGGCATTAAGTGTTTCTAACGCAGTGCCAGTGTATGTGCAGCATAAGCAGGGCTGTGCGCTCCTACTGCTAAACCATTTTCGCGCACTGAACAACATTTCACTGCTGACTTACGATCGGGTATGAAAGTTTTTTTAACATTTAAGGCTCCTTTTTCTAATCAACAGGATCTTTCAGAGTGGTGGAAATTCCAAAAGTGGGAAGCTTGCCTAGACCTGGACAAATGGAGCCGTTTGTCTGTGTAAGTGTCAAGCTCGATTCGTATGTTATTGTCTTTCTACTGACATATTTTATGACCATACGAGGGTTATGCATTCGC
The DNA here is from genome assembly GCF_000143415.4 of Selaginella moellendorffii. Taxonomy (NCBI): domain Eukaryota; kingdom Viridiplantae; phylum Streptophyta; class Lycopodiopsida; order Selaginellales; family Selaginellaceae; genus Selaginella; species Selaginella moellendorffii. The sequence goes on from NW_003314331.1 coordinate 150,566, forward strand.
AAACATGTTCCCGAAGTTGAGGTACGTAAGATCTCAGTTTACTCAACTGATAAATGTAAACCAGACGGTCCATCCACTGAAGACTAGGAGGTATACTTGAGATTTTACGGCGAATGTTTTTGAAACATCTCCTTGTTCTTTTCTGTGCAGGCTTCTCTCAAAGGCACACGGAAGTTCTCGGGCCTTTTAAAAGGAGTCTGCTGCAAATGGCAAAGCTGCTGAAGGACAGACAATGTTATATCGATTGCTCTTTAGTCGATCGACTGGCGTGCTTTTCAGTAGCCGTGCAACATCCCACCAGCTTAATGACAGCTTTGTTTCTTACAAGGATGAGGAGAGTGGTTCCCCCTGCATTGGCAGCGAGCGAAAGAAACTTACATGGTGAATGTGCAGGTTATCTGGGAGGATGTCTTTTTCAAGCCGTCACCCATCTCCTTCGATCTAATAGGCGTCGCAAAGTTGGACCTTTAGATACTAAGCATTGAGGGAGAACTGTGCTGGCCTTCCACTGTCCATAGTGACGCGATACTTTTGACGATGCTAAAGGGGTCAATCTGAAAGGGTATAAATTCCCCTTGTATGATTGTGTAAAGTTAAGGTTTGATGGCAAAAGCTTTTGGAAGGTTGGTTGGAGACTTTGGGCTTGAAAGGAAAATCAATATTTTTTGGGACTCTGGTTTACTTTGTGATGCTATTTCTCAAAAGTTGGTGGATGAATTCAATATTTCTGTGGACAGTAATTCACAGGTTAAGGACTTTAAGTTTATGGTGGAGGATTGTGAGTTGAAAAGGACTCTGACTGTATTACCTGTGATTCTCTGTTATGTTATAATTTTGGGTTCGCCTTGGATGCATCAATACTGCTTAGAATTAGACACTAGTGGTTCCATAAGCACTTTAACTTTTGAGATTGATGATACTATATATTGCCTCAGGGGTAATTATAATTTATCGATGTCCAGAAAGTATAAGAAAATAAACCAGCATATATGTACTACTTTTCATCAGGTATATTATAGCAGGATGATTAATGGCCATAAAATCAGGATTGAATTAGATAATGGTTGTGAAAGGTGTGCTATATCATTTGAACTTATCAAGAAACTTGGGCTTGAAGTAGTTCCTGATGAAAAGTATTTTACAAAAAGGCTAGTTGCAAATGATCAGACAAAAGATGGTTATGGAGTTGAGAATTTATGTTATCACCTGGCAAACTTTTCAGAAAGTAGAAATTTTTTTGCTATAAAAGATCCTAGAGAGAACCTATTTCTTGGGATGGACTGGCTTCATAAGCACTCAGAAATAATTGACTACAGGAATCACGTTGTTACTTTTAAATCTAATGAATTAGATTGCTGGTAGAGATTTCAATACCCATCTGGTACATATGAAATAAGTAAACATAAATTTACTGAAGAGATGAGTAGTTTATGTTGGTGCTCATTTTAATAAATACTTATTTGCTTTATGAGCTTGAAAAAATCTTTATAAATTTGATCTTGGATAAGTTTTAGATTGATTTTGTTTCTCGCATTCTTTACAAAGAGAGCAAAGGCTGGTGTGGTAAGCCAGAAACAACATTCTCACCCATGCCATTCACTCTTCTAGAAGAGCTAAATTGATTGATTCAAAAATAATCTTATGCCAAAGCTATATATATTTGATTTTTCAACATTAACATGATAATGGTATTTTTACACTTTTATAGTTTCTTTTACATCGTTCCTTTTACATCAATTGAGACATATGAACTTGTTTGCCCTATAATTCTTTACAATTGTGTTTTCCATCTTAAGGCATATACCATCATTACTAGTAAAAAGCTCACTATTTGCCAAAAGCTCATACACTAGTTAATATAAGCTCAAACTATTAGCCAAAAGAAATTATTAGGTTTCTAAACAATAGAATATTAGAAAACATAAATATACACAATTTTTAGATATCCAAAGTCACTTCTTTATTAAAATTTTAATGCCTTTGCTTTGAGCTATTTAAAAAAGCTTTCATTGCAACTTTAGTACCAAACCATAATACACTAATTTTAGGTAAACTAGTACTTAGAAAGACAAGTGTAAATGATTCATAGGAACACGCAAAATCATGGCAAAAGCATGGTCTAAAAGCTTGCTATAAGGCAAGGCTATCAAAGTTAGGGAAGTAGTTCCTAAGTGTTTAAAGAGATGGCTTTGAACAAAAGTAAATAGTTGAAAACTTACATGCTTATGCATAAAACTATATTACATTGGTCGAGTGACTTGATAAGTGAGATTGATAAGTCGGGGGAACAAAAACCCTAATTGAAGGTGTTGATTTCAAAAAGGGTGGCCCATGGGGCAAAGCATGGAGGAGTCCATGCATGATCACAAACTTGTTAAAGGAGAGGACTTAGTAGTTTGGAGGAACAAAATTTTTAAATTATGATTCATATGGTGCACTAACATAGAGAGTCATGCTATGCATCATGGGTAATGCTGTCTATAGATGCATATATAAAAGTTGGGTTTAAGTCCTAACCCTTTAGTGCTTGGGTTCAAGTCCCACACTAAGGTATGGTGATAATTTGGAATATGAGAACACTCATTTCTTTATGGTCATGAATTCTTAGTAAGGAGACTGACTTGGGCACACTACTAAATAGAGGATGTTAAGTGCCAAGTTAGGATAATAGGATAAGAAAAGGGCTCTATAATCACCCTTTTAGTCAGTTGGCTTAGAGTGTAAGGGATAGGATCTTAATAGGGGATGCCCCAGGGTCGTGATGCATGATTAAATTGCTTATTGTGAAAGTTTAATATATTTAACTTGACCACTTTGGTGTAAGTGGTGAATGAGATGGGGACAACCAATTTTAGTTCTTATGGACCTTTGGCCGGAAAGGTTGGCTTGGGCGCATTGCCAAGTGTGGTGGATGCCCCCAGGGTCATGGTCAACAATTTAAAGGTCTAGAAGATTTAATACCTATTAGCAAACCTATTAAAGTGTCAAGGTTATCATTAGGTGATCTTAAGGCTAAACAAAGACAACATCCTTATGAGGTTAAGGAATAAAATTCCTAATTCAAAGTGTTAATTTGAATTATTGGTAATAATGTGGCTTGGTTAAAGTGATCAAGTGGGAAGGACATCTAAGGGAAATGAAGTGCAACAATGCAATGGTATTGTGAGTTCAAAAAAATAGTCTCAAAGGAAGGACTCATGAGTGGGTTACAAGGTTTGGCCATGGATAGAACCCACAATAGAAAATATTAAGGAAACTTACTAGGGGTGAACACTTCATGAACTTGGCAAAGCAAAACTTTTGCTATGGAACCAAAAAAATACCTCAAAGATGGAGGTAGTGATTCTATATTGCATGGTGCAATAAAGGATAGAAGCAAAAGACTAGTGACTAAGAATGGGCTATGAAAATCATTGGAAGGAATATAAAAAACAAGTTAAACAAGGAATACCCATATGGTAGATACTAACGGATTGTGGGAAAGGAAATATGTTTTCAATGATGGATTCCCAAATACTCCAATTTGACGAAGGTAAAAACTCCAAACGAGATAGAGGCCAAATGATAAGGCCATAAATAGCCCTAGTATGAATTATAGATAAATAAAACTTAGTGCCAAGGGTGGCATGAAATAATAGAAAGGATGATGGTGCCTTTAAATAAAGAACTTCCTAGAATGGGGAAGTGGTGTTTGCTTATCTAGTGTAATGCACCACTGTGGCACAAAGATCATTAGATGCATTTAAAGAGGGAATAGAGGAGCAAGATAAAAACACAATAGGAAGAAAGGGGAAGATAAAAGTGATGGAAGCACATATAGAAATGGAGGGAAGAAAATAAAAATGAGAAGAATGGAAAAAATATAAGGAAGTATGAGATAAAGGGGAAGAGCTTTAAAGTCACACTTGGCATGATTGAGTAATAGAAGATAAACTTGAGCTTATATCAACCAACATGGAAAGAATAATAGAAGACCTTTTATTATAAAATTGAGATTGGAAAGTAAATATTGATGAACTTGTGTTAAGTAACCTGTTGATGATCCTCTTAAAAGAAGGATAAAGGGGTCATTAACTTATTCATGCAAAAACCCTTTATTACTTGTGTGACTCTTTATTTCCTAAAAGAATATTTGTGTTAAAACCTTCTATTATAGCAGCATTAATAGGACATTGTTGACACTAAAGCCTCCATCTAGGAAATGGAGAATGTCAATCTAGAAAATACTAACAATGTCAATAAGTGTGGCCAACCTTATCACACACCTAGCAATGAATATCACAACAATGACAACGTTCTTGTATTTATTTTTGAACATGAGCAAAAGCAATATTAACCTCTATTAGAACATAACTATCTCCTATAGAAAGTGGAGCTAAATGACATATAGTGAGAAATGGAAAATGCACTGTCTTATAACGTTGTTCTAATCGAATAACATCGTTAAGAGTGGGTAGAGCAAGCACATGCATAAGTTCTACAAGATCTTGACAAAGTGTTGGCCACAATGTTTTTAACTTAATCTGCTATGACATGTTTGACTTCACACATAATAAAGGGTTTCGGAAGTGAATGCCAAATTGTATCATTGACTCAAACAGCCCTTGACAAAAATAATGCAATTTTTGGAAGACATCATCACAATCATTAGCATGTCTAAATACATGCTTGAAGACATCTAAGAGAATGCTTTAATTCACATGAGTGGCTGTGTTTAAACCATTGTACCATTGCAATACTGTTCTATGGAGATATATATGGGAAACTCATGCAAATGCCAACCATCATCCCAAGAATGACAAATAACAATCATTGTAAAATTATCAAACCAATCATATATATCATCCCCAAGATTCCCTTAATCAATAGAAACACCATTAGGAAGCACCAGCAGAGAGCACTCTACTATACTTTTTGGAACCTTCCCCCAAGGAGATAATCACTTTGGGTTTTCACCCTATGACTTTGTATTAGTCAAAGTTGCCCCTAGAAATTTAATATAAAAACATATATGTTAATTAATCCAAAAATTTTAACTTATATACAAGAATAAATGGTCCGAATTGAAACCAATCCCCCACTATACTAATATTAATATACATCTTAGCCATACACTTTGGACCTCACAATATATCATTAAAGTGAATGCAAATTTCAATAATTCTATCTCGACTTACCCATCCAAATTAGCAAACATTTTCTGCAGCCGATCCGTGCAGGAGGTCATTGTTGGTCTAGCCTTAGGCTGCTCCTCCAGGCAGTCATCTCGAAGTTCTTCCAGCTCTTGGGTCAGAGTCACCTTGGACGTATGGATTAGCCAGCCTAGACCCCACACGTCGACTGCAGTATCGTGAGGGCCCAGAGAAATCTCAGGTGCATGACAGGCACCGGAAAGCATTGCTGCAGCACACGGAGCTGGAGAAGTGCAGGACTCATCCCAGTCAAAGAGCACCCACTGGTTGGAAGTGAGATCGAGTCCCACGTTCCTCCAGCTCACGTCCCTGTGTATCACACCCCTCTCATGGGCATAACACAGCGCACTGGAGACATGAAGCAAGGCCTTTAACAGCTCGGGAACGGGCCTGGCTTGCTGGTTCGTATCCAGCCGCGGCGTGAACGTCAAAGTGTACAACCGATCGTCCTCATCAGGATCATTCCGTTTCCTCTTGCGGGGACAGGTCCTTGTATGACACTTCTCTGCATTTGGGCAGCCCTGTATGCGTGAATACGTGTTCCACACCTTCTTTGCCTTCTCCAGGTCCATATACCCCTTGATGACCGAGTATCCCGAAAGAACCACGGACTTGCCACCCTTCTCAGAATCCACTTCCTGCACCGTGAACGTATCAGAAATCTCGTTCCTCTTCGAGCATAGATCACAAAGGCCCGCCAGAACCCTCCCCAAGTTGAAAAGTATCAGCTGGGACCGCACCCTGCCAGTCATGCTGCTCAGATCCACCGTGACCAAATCTTCGCACTGCACCTTGCCCCCACCATGGTAGAGTGCACCGAATGTCACGTTGGGACCCCTTGCATGGTAGCCAAGCAGATAAGGCACGTCCTTGTACACCCAGACCAGCTTGTTCATGAGCTCCTTCTTTGGATTCCCTGGCCCCCGAACTACCTTTTCTTCACCCCGGAACAAAGAATAAAGAGCGCCCACATATCCAACGTAGTCAGGAAGTTGAGACAGTGTCTGCGTCTCGCAGTTTGTGTTCCTGTCGAAAGTGAATGGCACAGAAGTCTGAAGGTACCCCTTGATTGCTTCGTGTATAAGCGTGTTCCAAAACGGAATGTAAGAAAATTCTGTAATGCCTGTAAGAGTATAGAATGGCATCAGCAACCTGAGGTTGAAGAGAAAGAGGAAACGCACCAACTTCGGGAGGTTTGATGACGCTAAGAGCCAGAAGGCTTTCCAGGTCAACGCAATACGAATTTGGGGTGCCCTTGCTGAACATCCCAGCTACATCATGGGACTCTAGAGTCGCATACCTCGCGGGGCTCAGCGGAAAACATAATCCCGCCGGTTTCGATACCAGGAATTCCTTGAGCGATGCAAGATCAGGAACAGCCGGGGTTGCGTATTCGCTGAGTATGTGGCGTGTGGGATCATCAACGCCTGCCAGAAGACTCAGATCATGCAGCGGAGGAAAGAGGGCATACCTTCAGCCACTGTCACTCGAGCTTGGACGACGCGGCGGGAAAGAGCTTCGACTGTCAGAAGAGCGACATCGAGGGTAGCACCCACAGCTTTCTTGCTGATTCGAACAAGCGATTCCCTCGCCCACGGCAGGAGAGATTCAGCCTGGGTAGAGCTCAGAGATTCGACAGCAACTTGGAGTACCCTCTGAGCACCCAGGTACGAGCGAGGATCATCCAGAAACCCCTCGGCAGCGTCCACCACTCCCACGAGATCGTCAAGCGTACCCATAGCAGCAGAATTTAGGGCCCTAAAACACATGGAATACTTTATAGGGCCAGTTGTTCCAGTGGATATTCTCTCAGGTCAATGGCTGAGATCTGTTCTGGCTAGATTATTCAAATAATTTGCTTTCAGGGATTTTAAATTTAAATAAATGTTTAATATTTCTATATTAAAGGTATACTTTTTTAAAAAACTATATTTTATTATAAATAATTTTAAAATAAATATGCATATTCATTTGAAAAAACAGTAATAGTAATCTAGTATTTAATATCAATTACCAGAAATAATAATAAATTTATATATATATATATATATATATATATATATATGAATCAAACAAAACCTCTAAATAAAAATTTAAGGAATTCATTAAAAATTTAGTAAAAGAGGATGATATTTAAATTTTTTATCTTATTTTAATTTTTAGTATATTTTTATGGTCATGCATATTTTTTTAAAAGTTACACACTAAGTAAATAACACATTTATATTAAATGAAAATAATTGGTATTTGAATATACCATTTTGGTTTGCAATTATAGATGAAAGCGTTTTAGAATATTTTAAATAAATTATCTTTTAAACCACCAATTTTGGAAGAAACATGACAACATTTTCAATAGTGAGCAATAAGTAGCATGACAATTCAACAAGTTAAGTTAATCATTTATTGTGGTACATAATGTAATTAGGAGATAGGTGATATTGATTTCTTTCACATGTGTTTTAATGCTTTAGATTGTGATCTCTCAATCCATATTTCTGTTGTGCTCAAGTGTGGCTTTTATACAAGAGTGATAGAAAATTATAGGATTATAATATTTTTAAAGATTTTTCATCTCATTTCATTAGTTAAACAGTAGAATTAGGGAGTTGTTATGATAAGTGAGGATAGTGGGATGATAGAGTTTGTGTGTGGGGATACTGGTATGTTTGTTATTGTGTGTGTACTTCCATGCATTTATGCTTTTTTGTAGTTTTTTTCTTCCCAGGAGAAAGATTCATACTCAATTGGATTAGGGGGTCCTAGGAGTTTCCAAACACATCTTAGCATAGTACTTACTTGCACCCTTGAGATTAGGGACCATATTGTTCTCCTTTCTCCTGACACAACAAGCATCCATGTGTGGGGATTAACCTCCTCCATTACAAATTGTAGAGCTAGCAATGCAAATAAAGGATGGGGAGTGTTGGAGCATGAGCTCCAACATGGCTCTGTCACCATGCTCACTCACATTTCACTCTCTCTTTCTCTCGAGGTGTTAAAGAAGAAATAGGGTAGAACCAAATATTCATTCTAGGCAGCAGAATATCCTTAGTATCTAGGAGGCTACTCCCAACAAATGACCACTGGACGATCAAGTGCCTCTAGCATAAAAAGAACCAATGACTTCACCTTGTGATGTGGCCAAAGTAGAAACTTGAAAGAAAACAATGAAAATGACACAAGAAGAAAGTACAATAGGAAGTAGTAAAAAAGCTAGAAGAAATAACACATTGGACCACCTAATGTGATTGTTAAAATCCCCAATAATCATGAGGGATCTTAAATGCTCTATTATGACATATCATCTTCTGAAGTGGGAAGAAAGGAGATGAAATCATATACCCTAATTCCATACGCTCTTTTCTTTTATCTTCTCATATGTTCATCTTATAGCTTTTTGTGATAAACGGAAGACAGAACTAGAGTTTCTAGAACTAGAGTTCCTTGGTAAATGTGACCATCACAGATGGTCCAATCCGGTTGGTCACTAAAATGAGTAAGATATCTCAACATTCTTTAACTTACTCATGTTCCACTTCAAGAGTAACTACATTGATTGAGGCTCATAATGCCGAAGGGGCAATGAAATATTGGTCGTGGCCAGTGGCATTCACCAAAGTAGACAGCTCAAGGATGTGTTGGTTCTTTCCAAGCTTAAGAGGAATGTGAAGAAGAATGTCCTTGAAAGTATGATCAAGATGTATGCGATGGATAGCATTTTGTACTCTCCTCCTCCCACTCACATCAAGCACACTTCTTTTCCCTTTTTCTTCTGTGATTTTTAGTTTCTACTTCTCTTTGTTTTAATTGCCTACTGTATTTCTTTTTCCTTTTCTAACTTTTTTCTCTTGGAGGTTAGCTTGATTCTTTTGGGGTACCAGGTGAGATTACCAGAGGCTCACGAATTGTTTTGAAGGAGATTTGTGGATAAATCGATCATTCCCAGCTCCACGGTGTATTTTGCAAGTTTTAAACTGCCAATAGCCTCGTTCTCGATATGGTTCAACTGTGGCAGAGTGACCTGAGGCTGACAGACTTGTTGTTGACATCCCAATTATACTTTTGACAAGTCAGACGTCTACATTCTAACAATTAGGAGTTGCAACATACGTCTGTAAATAATTCTATGGATAGCCAAAGAGCTAAAGCTATACTTGCCTCACATAGAAATTGGTATATGCCAGTAGAGCGTTATTTCTACTTGATATAGCCACATAATATAGGATGATCAAAAAGAGGTTCAGTTGAATTCTGGCTGGTTCGCATTCTTTGGATGTCAAACCTAAGCTACTTGAGATCTAGTAAGCTTCTACAGCAGTTTAAGATCTCGAGAAGTATTGTTTGTGTGGCTCTCTGTAGGACCTGGATGAGATTCCAGGCTATATTCTTCCCGCGAGGCTTATGGAAAATAGCCCGTGCAATTATCCATTACTTGGTTACAGCGTATTTTATTCAAGTATTAATGTGGAAGTTTTCCGGGTTGCACTTTCTGGAAAGACTGATGCACCCGCCTTGACAATGCAATGCATGTCTCGAAAGGTCTAGGGTCTGGGGAAATGGGCACTCCGAAACCTGAATCACGTAGTCACTTCTACTCTTTCCCATGTCTCTGATGCTTTGTTTCTTACAGGATTCCAGTTTTTCAGACGCTTGGGCCGATGAAATAGTTTCAGAAGAGTCCTTGCTTATGGACATCTTATCTATGACATTTTTGGACTCCCGCTGCAGCTGGAAAGATTGTTTCTCTTCAGGTATGTGGCACTGATTTTCTTGCTGACCCTGCAGTTTGTATTCGAAGCACGGTACAGGCTAGCAGTTACATGGGAGGCAGAAAAGACGCTTGTGCACGTAGAAGTCAGGGTTTATTGATCCTTATAGAGGACGATTTCTTTTTTGACATAGAAGACGCTATCTTATTTCATTGTTGTTATTATTAGTAGTGTTATATAAATATTCTTGGATATTCCTGGCATATCTGATTAAAGTTATTTATTAAAAGTGTCTAAACCAACATAGATTAGTTTTACATTTTAGTAAATTCTCAAAAATCTGTTCCACCGATTTTACTCAAACGTTCTCAAAACTAGAAGCTCACTCGCGCCATACCGGATGCTGACAGGACATCAAAGTTCCGTGTAATGGCAAAAAAAAATAAGAATAACCTTAAAACCCGGAGGAGCCCTAAAATTCCTCCAAGTGAGAATGAATGGAGCCCTAGTCGATGCTGGCCTGCGCGAGAGGTCGGATGGCAGCGCGCGGAGCCACGGATGCAGGCGCCGGCGAGAATGTAAGCCTTGCGTAGCTCTCAAATCTCGTAGCAGAGGTTTTGCGATTAGGGTTTTAGGTAGCTCGTTGGGAAGAGAATTAAGTTTCGAATCTTTGGTTTTTTAAAAACTTGCTCTTTCGCTTCCTTTGTAGCTTCCGTGGAATGACATTTTCACTGTAGGATTGGCGAGTAGAGGCGCGGGGCTGGATTGATTTATGACTTGGGCGAGAGCGAGGAGTCGAGTTAGCGATTTTTCCATGGGTATTGGAGCCAATGCAGCGGCAAGGATTGAACGAGAGCATTCGTGTGCTGCTGTGGAAAGGCTTGTAGGAGAACTCAGGTCGGGAAAATTCTTTTCTTTTTTGCTTTCGTTTAGTTTTCTCTAGTTCTCATATGTTTGTCTGTCAGGCAAGAGGTAGCTTTTCGTGATAAACGGAAGAAAGAGCTAGAGTTTCTAGAGAAGGTATGATTGTCTCGTTGTTTTTTTTTTTTTGGTTCTCTCTTTACACGTTAGAGTGTAACAGGGAGGTAATCCGCTTGACTTTGAATACGGCGACTTAGTTTCTTTGCCATCTACTTTATCGGTAGTTTTAAGGTAACACTGTGTTCTTCTTTTGTGGACTTATCGTCGTTTCACTATTTTTTGTTTAGTGACTCCGAGGCCAAGGAGAGAAAACTTTTCGTTCTTCAGAATAATATTCATCCCAAGCACGGGATCTTGACAGAGTTGCTGGTGTCAAGACTCCAAAGGAACGGCGAATTTAACGAGCCGATCAAGCAGGTGTTGCGGAGAGGAACTCTGTCGAGTATTGTACGAGTAAAAGAAGAGAAGTCCGGTACACCACCGCCCACAATTGTAGCTGATCCAAAAGCTGAGAATGGATCGTGCGCGTCATCTCACTCCATAGACGCTAGAGTCTCAAGCGTGGAAGCAACAACAGTATCTAAGAGTCCGTTGCAGGAAGGTAACAGGGAAGAAAAGAATGGCATCGCCAGCCAGGAGGACATTAAAGAAGAAGGAAGCGAACTTGTTGTCACAGAGAAAAAAAGCGAAGAAGAAATTCTTGGCGCTGCAATATCGATCAAGGTATCACACACAAAAGCGAGAGGCTAGCCCGAGCTGTGGCACACGCATTTCGTCGTGCATTTGATTCGGACTAACTCAATTTACTCGTTGCTAGGCTGTCGCGGACTCTGCTGCTAAGAAACCTCTGTCGGCTCCTCCAACACAAAAGTCTCATTGGGATTTTGTGCTGGAGGAGATGGCTTGGATGGCAAATGATTTCATGCAGGCAAGTGAACGTTCAGGTTTTTGAAAGAATGTATCTCTAACACTTGTTTCAGGAACGACTATGGAAAGCTAGCGCAGCAGCTCATCTTTGTAGAAGCGCATCTCAAGCTCCGTTTTGGGCCACTGCTGAGGCGTTCACAAAGTCGTCAACTGATATAGTAAGCGAGACTACGTTGATGAGAGGTTCTTATTACACTACTGGGATTTCAGGCACTGTCCAAGGACACTCAAAGGCTTCCTTTTGAAAACTATGCCATCAAGTTTTTAGCAAATACGATGGAATCGCCACCTAGTTTGAAGGCTCCATGCACGCCAGAACTAAAGGAACGAGCTGTGTCTTTAAGCAATTTGCCTTTGCCGGTAATTGGTTTTTCCACTGTTTTTTCAGTATGCTAACACTGCTATAATGTTTGAAGCTCCATTATATCATACCTCCCGGGGTTGCCGAAGCATACAGAACATACATAGAAGATTCATGGGCATCTGTAAGCCTTTTTCCTGCTTTTCGTGACTAGAATGAACCTTGTTCTCGCAGGCCTATGATTATAATTCACGAAGGCAAAGTTCGCAAGATAGTGATTCCGAACTGGAAGATGATCTTTTGAAACTTGACAACGATGTCAGTTATGCGACTGGTCTGAAAAAGAAGAGAAGGCAACAAGACGAGTTCAACTACATTATACCTGCGAAAAAACAACGGACAGTGAGCATTCCAGGCCGACAACGCTCCGATAAGGTAAGGAATGCTGTTCGTGCTCGATTGCTAATTTCAATTGGCTGCATGGCAGAAATCAAAGAAGTTAAAGTCAAATAAATCGACTAAGGTTTGCTTTCTCCTTACCGCGTCTGGACTTTTTCTGATTGTTGTGCTGTTAGGGAACGGATTCTGAGAATGAATGGGTACCAGAAGCATGCTACTCTGAGAAGGTATTTCTTCCGTCTATTCGCTGTTTTGGCTAATCTGATTGTCCTTTGCAGCAGCCCAAGCGTAAACGGGACCAGTTTTTTGGGAACAAATCAACTGGTATGTTCTACGATAGTATAGTGAGACCAAACACTTACGTGCATCTTTACAGATTTATCTGGATTTAAAAGGCCTAAACTTTCAAATCTAATCAGCAGAAAAAGCATTTTACGAAAGGTTCAAAGCAGCTTGTGCGAGTTGAATTGCACTAAGTTTCCCCGTTTAGCAGGGAGAATTTTGTTCTAATGGGACCGGAAATGGGAGTTCCTGGTCATCGCTTGAGGATCAGGTACTTTTATCTGTTTCAGCATAGCGACTAACTATATTGGCAGGCGATACTTGTGTTGGAGCACGATTTTGGTGGCAATTGGAAACTACTCAGTGACATTCTCAACAATGGGAGCCATATCAAGGTACGAAAGGGAAAATTGCCGTGAGTTTTTTGTAATAATTCTGTGAGTGTTTTACAGGGGCATTTTCGCAGCTCAAAATCTTGCCAAGAGCGGCACATGTTTCTCGAAGAAACAGCTGGTGATCCAAGTGTTTGGGGAATTCTTAAAGTAGGAGATGTTGCATGTTTTCTTGTCTCTAATTCTTTTCTAGCAGGGATCCGCGATGCTGCTACTGCAAAAGCTGCAGGGACCCCTGGAACATGACACCTTGAAGCTGCACTTTGAAGAAATTGTGAAAGCAAAGCAAAGATATGCTTCCGCGCAGCGGGTTAGACACTCCCTTTTACTTACATTGTTTCCGGAAACTTCAAAAACTGGCTTGTCATTTCCAGGATCAACCGCCTGAAACCGTACAGCCTCACGAATCACATGTGGCCATCATTGCTCAAGCTCAGAGGAGCAAAGGGCGATTTTTAAGGTGCGACAACCACTCAAATGTAGGCTATACACTGGAGAGCTGACTCTTTCGCTGTGCAGTCCACTAGATTTTCCCGAAGATCAAGGAGAATCGAAACCAGGTGGACGATGCGTCAAAAGAGAAACTGCATCGGAACCAAAAACTTTACCTTCTCAGGCGAGGAACCCCCAGGTATTGAGTTTTAGTCGAGACTCCTTTTGCTGATGATTTTGGTTGTAGGAGAAGAATAATAACGACACAAAAGACGGCCCAAGTAGTCAGCCCTCTTCAAAGCCCGATGGTCAGAAAATCGCTAGAAACGGTCAAGTTGGAAGAAAAGCTGGGACCCAGAAGCAGCAGATACAAAGACCGAATCCGGTGAATAGTGTTAAGCAGGAGCCGCTCCAGAGAATATCTAGCGACGCTGCCAAGATAGAACAGCAGCCACAAACGATTCAAGCACAGCAGCCACATGCGATTCAAGCACAGCAGCAGCAGCCACCACAGAGAAACTTTTCTCTACAGAAACTGGAATATCGACAAGAGCAACACCAACCGCAGCAGCTCTTGGGGATCACTCCAAGACCAACCTTTCAACAAAAGCAGAAGTTACCGGCGTGTTCTACTTCTACTTCTCAGCAGCTGCCGGCTCACAAGTCTTTCGCGGAGCAGCACCACCAACACCATTTTTCCAGGCCGCCACAATCGATGCAGCAGTCGATCCAGCAGCCGGGCTTCCACTACAACAGTCGATGCTTTGCTGCCGGACCGGGGCCTCAAGCTCGAGCTGCTGTTGCCGCTGGTGCTATACGTGCTCAAGCTCCCGGAGGACAGTGGAGGCCATCTCAAAGCTCGGCTCATACTTACAGCCATGCTGTGGACGCTCCGGCCTTTCGCTTCCAGAACCAAAGCTCCGGAAGACCGATGAAGCAAGCTCAGAGATCACTTGCACAGCATCACCAGCAAGCAGCGCAGCCACAACAGTGTGGAGTTTCGTATCTTCCGTCTTCCATGACCGGGGCAGTGCGGTATCAAGCGTCTCACGCGGCCGTTCCTGCAAAGGTTGGAGCGATTTCTTTTAGCTTGCTTTCTCATCTTTGTTGGTTTTATTTTGTTCTAGACATGGAGTCCTTCGGAGAGGCCCACTGCTGGAACAGTGGTAACATCGTCACCTCCAACAGCAGCAGCAGCAGCAGATCCTCCTCCAGCAAGCTGTAAATAATGTGAGCTGAGGAAGTTCTCGCTTTTCGTTCTTTGGTTCTTTGCTTCCTTTCCATTCGTCTGTGTTGAGTGTAAATTTTTGTGCCGTGTACATGGCCCGGACCTAAAGAGAGTTTCTTTTTGCTTGACAACATATGTTTCTTACGTGGGCTTTGCATTCCGTTATACAAATGATCCTCGGTGAACTTTGAGAGACACACGGAGTGATCTTTCTTTTCCAATCGTCTCTCCTTATATATAGCACAAGCTCGGCCAAGGTAAACGAGACGTATGATTTGCCCAGCAGTGATTGCCACCGGATTGGAGTATTTCCGCACGTTTTGCAATCAACACGACATAAAATGTTTATGTTGTGGACGTGGACCACGCCAGAGGAACAAGTTGTTCTTTGGAAATGGTAAGAACACGCTTTCGCTTGCTTGACAGTAGCGTGCTTCAAGCATGCAAGAAGCTCAAGAAAGGCAAGCTGCAAACTTCAAGTAAACTTCAAGCTGCAAGAAGGCATGCTGGAGCTTGACTGTCCAGGCAATTTACATGCTTCTCTGAAGCGCATGGAGCTGCGATGGCCATGCAATGGAGGCAACCATAATCAGAGACCTTGAACGGCCAAGATGGGTAGGCATGGCCAGTGAGCTGGAGCGCGCGCGACAATGAGGATGCCACTGACGTCAAAACAATAATCCAGTGGCTCCAAAAGCAATGGCAGCACAATTTCTTTTTCAGATCATATAGTTCTGCTCTTCCACTTGGCAGTTCCTCAGGCACGAACTCTTACAATCCTTAAAATACAATCCGTAACATCCGTGTATAATAATCCAACAGAGACCATCTTTTGAGAACTGTGAGATAACCTGGGAGATGGGTGATTTAGTTTGCATCGGGATTGCTAGCATCCACATACGAAGAATAGCTCAGGGGACAAATGCAATAGTACTCACCACAAGATCCCGGGAACTTTCGACATAATGTCGTCGGTGATGCTTTTCCCAGTGTCCACAAGAACATCGCCGTGGACCCGGAGATCGCCGCTTGGAAGGAGCCACAAGAATCTGTTTCTTAAAGTGATGGACTCAATCTTGGAACCATCCCTCTTGTGGTTGCAACTTATTGTTTATCGCAAAGAATCCAATCTCCTCTCCGTAAGAGCACCACTCGCCATAACTCACCCCAGAGGTGGAGAACTTCTCGGGTTCCACGAGGAGGCGGAAGTAACCGCGAAGACACTAGAAAACGGAGGACATTGCCTCGTAGTGAACTGAAGCCAATCCCGCAGCCAGATTGCGAGAAGGCTGATAGAGGATGATGCCCGCTTAAACCGAATCGCCACGAGGAGTTTGTGGGAACCAAGGCTTAAGCACTTCCATAGGAGTTCTTGACAGAGAGATCAGGTGTCATGCTGCCAGGCTGCTAGGATTGTCTTCCAGACAACCTCTACACCCAAGACGTTTGATCGGCTTGGATCGAACGTAACAAGAAGAATACTCCAGGATTTTATGTGATCCAGCACCTCCAGATGGTCAATGTGATCTTTCTTTCAGCGATCCGATGCTCGAAGAGGCTGACCGACGCAAATCCATCTTCCATCGGATTAAGCTCTCTGTGCGACCGACGATGAGAATGGGAGCTCGAGAATGAGTCCAGTGTCAAGGTACGAGCTTGACCCCAGGGCAAGCTTTTCTACAATCGCGTTGGAACCTTCGTTCGAGAAAAATCTCGAGGTATGGAGACAGAGCAATTTCACCGCTAACTAAGGTTTGCGCCTAGATCAAACTATTCATAGCAAGCTCTTGTATGATTCCAGATCAAGTCCAATCTCGCCGAGAAACATTGACGAACTGCCGAGTTTTCTGTATCTCCGGAAGTTTACGAG